>NC_062530.1:23514839-23532339 GCF_022655615.1 Tachysurus fulvidraco | reverse complement strand
TCTTGGTGTAAAAACTATTTCATAAATACTGCAGTTTGTGAGTTATCACCTCAGCATTAGCAATCCCTTAAACTGAATTCGTCCCTCAGTGTGATTGATGCTTGGGATGTCTTTTCTGGACTGCCTTCAACCAGCAATTTCATTAAAAGCTTAAACCAACAGGATAAATCAAAGGATAGATTCAAGGCACTCTCTGCTCAGCCAATCATAGAGATTAACAGTGCTGCCAGTGCAGATCTATACACTTAAATCTAATACCATGACATCAGAGTAACAAACATCTCCTCACTCAATCTCTCTTATAGTTGATCTAGATGTGTGTGTGTGTGTGTGTGTGTGTGTGTGTGTGTGTGTGTGTGTGTGTGTGTGTGTGTGTGTGTGTGCGTGTGTGTGTGTGTGTGTGTGTGTCTGCGCGCGGTGAGAAACTATGGCCTTGTTCCAAGTTTCCCTTCCCATCCGCTGATTGTAAGATACTTCGTCTTTGGGGTTGTTTACCATGTTGCTATGACAACCAGGCTTGGGAATGAATCTGAAGTACGCAATGTTACAGCAAGGCAGTGTTACGGTGGCTATGCTGTATCCATGGTAACACAGGCTGTCCCTCACACACACACACACACACACACACACACACACACACACACACACACACACACACACACACACACACACACACACACACACACACAGTGCTGTAGTTCTGAATGATATTACAAGTTGAGAGGAGGTGGTGAGATTGAACACACACACACACACACACACACACACACACACACACACACACACACACACACACACACACACACACACACACACACACTCATGCACAGATTGAAAACCTTCACAACATCACCGAGAGAAGAAACAGCCGGTTTGACATCACAATGGCAATAAATCAGTATGAAATCTCGCTTCTTGTTCCTTTTTCCATCTTTCACACACTCACACACGCACGCACACACACTCACGCACACACTCCCATACACAAACACACACACACTCACAAAGTCCACACTCAAAACACATCAAGTATGTTTATATCGATCTATTTGCTTAAGGAGTTTGGTGCTAATGTGTTGGTTGATGATGGATTTAATTAATCCTGTGTGAGGTGAGTGTTTGGGGTTTGACTGGCGTGCAGGAGTCAAAGAAGACATTACTAGCATAGTTACAATGGCATTAAATAGGTCAAAAATAAATCAGACTCAGACATAAGTGATGACCAGGCTGCAGTGATAAAAACAAACAAAAAAAACAACAACAAAAAGACTCCTATTCATTGACTCGTTTTCCAGCTTGAAATCCCAGAATGCAATTCAGCCACGTGTCTACAAAGCAGTTGTTCTGAATTACAACTGAAGCTCAGCTTTGGATTAAACATCATAGGTTGGACAAAGTAATCTCAAAGTAAATAAAACTACTTTTACTATTACTACTACAATAATATATATATATATATATATATATATATATATATATATATATATATATATATATATATATATATATATATACTCCAACTACTAATAATAACCATACTAATAACTAATAACTATTATTAACCATAGCAATAAAGACTACTAGTACTAGTTTGTTCTAATGTTAATGTCTAATGTATGTACTAATGTTAACACCACTACTAACACTGTTACAATTACTAATAATACTATTATAATTTGTATTAGCATTACCCTGCGACCAATAAAACTACTGCCGAACTACTGCTACAAGTACTACTACTAAAAGTACTATTAACTACTAGAAATACAACTAACTACTAACAGTACTATTAAAACTACTACCACCTACTAACACTTCTGCTAAAACTACTACTAACTACTAACACTACTAAAACTACTAGCACTACTTCAAACAGTACTAAAACTACTAGCACTACTACAAACAGTACTAAAACTACTAGCACTACTACAAACAGTACTAAAACTACTAGCACTACTACAAACAGTACTAAAACTACTAGCACTACTACTAACACTACTAAAACCACTAGCACTACTACAAACAGTACTAAAACCACTAGCACTACTACTAACACTACTAAAACTACTAGCACTACTACTAACACTACTAAAACTACTAGCACTACTACTAACACTACTAAAACCACTAGCACTACTACTAACTACAAACACAACTACAAAAACTACCACCTACTAACACTTCTGCTAAAACTACTACTAACTACTAACACTACTAAAACTACTACTAACTACTAACACTACTAAAACTACTAGCACTACTACTAACAACTAGAAAAACTACTACTACCTATTAACACTAATGCTAAAACTACTACTAACACCACTAAAACTACTACCAACTACTAACACTACTACAACAACTACTACTGCTAAATTACGACTAAAACTACTCCTACATCCACTACTACTAATTCTACAGCAAGGACTACTGCTACTACTTCAGCTACGAAATAAAGATAAGCATCATTTATCCAAAACATTTCATATGTTGGCAAATGACTCTAGTGAAGAGTTACTTGAGAATATGTTTTGACATAAACTCCTACACACACACACACACACACACACACACACACACACACACACACACACACACACACACACACACACACACACACACACACAGAGTTAACTGGAGCAGCAATTAAAATACAATATGCTGGTAAACAAGGAGGAGATAAAATATTCAATTTGTGTGTGTGTGTGTGTGTGTGTGTGTGTGTAGTAAAATCCCAGCCTCAGGCACTGTGAATGCTGTATGAATGCCCAGAGGGAGCCGGGATACAAGAACACAGCCAACCCCTTATGCTCGTCCTTATGCCAAGCGTCCGTTTATTCTTCACCCTCCTGCTGGACAGAGCGGAACAAAGCCTCCCCTCTGCATTTCCCCTCAATCCATCCCTCCATCTCTACTGCCAACCTTACACTTCCGGTTTAGCTTTTGTCTACCCTTCTATCCCTTCCACTCCATTTCAGCGTGTCCTGACGAGATTTTTCCTCAGCATGGACCCCATCAGGGTCAGCCAAGATCATCGATCAGCGTCAACACAAAGAAAATGCATTCATCTTCATGACAGTGCAAAGCCACAGAACTGAGACTGAAGTCCACACTGAAGTCTAATCGGTTTAGTTCAAACCGGGTCACATGGGACGCTGAGTCAGAGCTGCTATTTATTATTGCTATTGCAATATCAGTTTTCATGACAAACACGTTTAAGGAATGTGAGGCAAAGAGTTTATTAGTCAACTCTCAACTGCTGGACATGTGTCTGCGTGTGTGTCCGCGTGTGTGTGTGTGTGTGTGTGTGTGTGTGTGTGTGTGTGTGTGTGTGTGGTCATTAAAGCATGACCCATAAAAGACAGGGAGCAACACAGTGGATAACAAACACGCATGAACTGACAAAGACACTACAGGAAAATTTTATTTAGAAAAATATGTAAAAAACTGTGTATTCATTATAAATCTCTCTCTCTCTCTCTCTCTCTCTCTCTCTTTCTCTCTCTCTCTCTCTCACTCACTCACTCACGCACTATCTCTCTCTCTCTCTCTCTCTCAAACCACAGTTTGTCATTTTACATTTATTATTAGTCTTAAGTATTAAGAGCGTCCACTTTACGAGTCCCTGTGCATGAGCTGTTACTGCTACTATAGAAACAATAACATGTCGGAATGAACGCATGAATATAAACCTTCCGCACGACCCTACGGCCGTATTACAGCCGTTTCTCTGCTCCGAGAGTTTGTTCTGGACGTCATGTAGCACACGCAGTATTGTACTTAATGCTGTTCTGTTATTCACAATGTAGAAATGATGAATACTGGACAGGAAATGCTCAGGGAGTCAGAACAAGTAAAAAAAAAAAGACAATTCAGTCTTTATATTTTCAACAAAATTTTCCATTATTTTAAAAATAGACATCAGACAAAGCAGCTGTTAGAGAAATCCAGATGTGGATTTGGTCATAGGCGAAGAGTGGAATTACAACATGATTCAGAAGAAGAAAAGAAGCCTGTAATTATTTGTTACATATACATTACGGGGCAGTGAATTTCTTTTTTTACGCACATCCCGGCTTCTGGAAGTTGTCTGAAGGTCTGATGCATGTAGCACATAAAAACATAGAAAATCTTCAGAAGGTTTGAAATCATCATCTGATTGATTTGGTTCTACAGGATATTCAGAGACGTGAGTGTCCGTTTTTTTTTTTTTTTTTAATCAGTCCACAAGCGACAAAGCCATAATGCTGTGCTTCTCTCATGGAAGAAGGAAGCCATCATGTTTATACCTGTGACAACGAGCGCTTATGAGGATCATCTAAACACTGGATTTTCACGGTATAGACTTGTTCATTTGGATGCCTTTTCTAAATGAACCATCTTTGGTTGCACACTGGTCTGTTTTCGAAGGGAAAACGGAACGCCGAACAAAACATGCTGTGATTGGTTGCTTCAGGCGCGTAGCCATCATTTAAAAAGTGGGGGGGACGAAATGTGAAATGAAGTGGGGGGGACATCTTTAATGTCACTATTCGTCATCCTCGTCTCTGTCGTGTACAGACAGTGACACATACTTGATATTATGTAGAATTGGCAGAGTTAAACATGCTGTAAAATCTCAGTTCAACATTATCTTTATTCTTATTTGAAGGGTTTTGATAACACACTTGTTAAAACAAAAGTCGTTATAAAAGAGTTTATATGACGTTTGTCAAAGCAGCTATTTTTCCTTATAATCCTTTAAATTAAAACTTGCTAATTATTCAACAAGAGCAACAGGCAGAGTTACTAAACATTGTGCAACACAATTCGGATACCACATGCCAACTTACACTGCTTGACATTTTTATAAAAAAGGAGTGACACTACTTTGAGCTCATCGTAACCGAATGCTGGACCGTGGGTGCGAACCGAGCTACAGTACTTGGGGGCGCGTGATGATGACATGACAAGTGAGTGACTGATTGCCGTGAACGTCATGAACAGACTATCTTAAACTTTCTTGTCTCTTTGAATTTTAAATCACTCTGCATTTATATACATTGCTCCATTAAAACCTCAACATGTGCTAAACACAACTCTCCACTAAAAAAGTGATGGGGACGAATTTACTTTTTACAAAAAGTGCGGGGGACATGTCCCCCGCGTCCCCTGCGTAATCTACGCCCCTGGGTTGCTTTACATGTTAGTCAGATATACACGCCCTATTGGGCGTTTCTTGACAAATAAAAACTGTTAAGGTGTCCAGAATTTCTGTACATCATGGTAAGTGAGACTAGGGTCTGAGCACAGGGGCAGCCACGGTACAGCACCTCTAGATTACAGACAGCGGTAAGGGCCTTGTTTAAGGGCCCAGCACTGGCAGCTTGACAGCACTACACATGAACCCCAAACCTTCAGCTCAGGACCTCAGGTCATTACCTATTTGCGGGAACCTCCTATTCTGAGTGACTCCAGACACCGATGTGCTTCTAAATCTTTACACAAGTTGTTAAGCACAGGACAATGTTTACAACTATACAGTAGCAGCTCTTCTCAGTCGTCACAGCCACCACAGACAATTCCTCCCCACACCACCAGAGGGCACTCCAACACATTTTTGTTTCTCTGCTCTGTTTCTGTTCCTTCCCACGATTGTGTTCACCTGTTTCATATTTTCTGATTGTTTACCCTAATGAAGTTTTACAGTTAAGGAAAGTTGCGTGTCATGTGATTACATTTCTCTGTGTTTGTGGATACTGTTTACTGTGTGAATAGCTTTTCCCTTCCTTTCCAATTTATCCTCGACCTTTGTGTTCTAATCTGTGTCTCTGACATCTCCTTCACACGTTTCTGCCTTTATACTATTTTCTGAGGTCCGTTCGGTATTCGGTTTTTTTTATTCAGTATTATCTTGTTCTTCTCAACTTATTTCCTCTTCATATCTCGGGAAGCTTTTTTTTCTTGCCACTGTGGCCTCTGATTAAATCTCCATCTGGGTTTCTGCTTCGTGACAAGTTTTTTTTTGTTTAAAAACACTATACCCGTATAATCACAAAGTAAAAAAAAAAAGTAATAAAATCTGGGTCGTTTTCATTATTAAGACAGAAATGGAACTGGAGAGATATTAAGAGAACAATAGCGTAATGAGTGTGAGTTGCAGGGGAACAATGAAGCCTTGCTACAAGTCAAGGTAAGAAGAAGGAATACGTCCTCTTACGTAAGTGAGTTTCTGCTTCGGTTAAGACAATTACAGCTGGTAGGTTAAGCCTTAAATGCACAGCGTCCTACTAGAACACAATTCTGAAAAGCACGGGCTCGCTATTCGCTAATGGCTGCGGTAAATCCAGCTCTTAGGATCTAAGTAGTTAATGGAAATGCGACAAAATAGTTGAAAAAGTTTTGAAGCTGTCACATTGGACCAGCATGTGAAGTCGGGACCTTACTGTGTGAGTGACCTAAATGTTTTCCAGCTGTCATTATCATTATCACAGACCTCTCTATGGGTTAACCCTGCCTCGGCAAAGATTGAGCATCGACGTTGACGTTGGCATCGATTGGAAAGCGCGGCACACATGGCCAACGTGACCTTGTGCTACAAAAGGGAGGTTTAGCTTGTGCATCTCGCTCATACATCAACTTTCACAATAACAACAGGAAAAAATGAGTTTTTGCGAGTTTGTGCTTTAGTAAACTGGATTCAGCAGCTTTTATAAAGCTTCCTCTGTGTGTGTGTGTGTGTGTGTGTGTGTGTGTGTGTGTGTGTGTGTGTGTGTGTGTGTGTGTGTGTGTGTGTGTTCTAGTGCAGCCGATGTCATTTTACGACTTGTTTTTTTTGCAATTTCACCTGATTTTTACATAAAAATAATAAAAGTTGATTGAATTAAATTGTTTCCAGTCACAATCTGCAGTTTCGTCACTTTATATCATAGCGGAAATAAGAAACTGATGATTATGGTGATGATGATACAATGTAAGTAAATAATTGGATTTCATGCAGAATAGAAAGAACATCATTAAAAAATAAAAAAAAATACAAATAAACATTGTAGTATAAAAGGAATAAAGCACCATCATCTTCTGACCATGCTGTTGATTATTTTAGTTAGTTAAGTTAGAGTTTGTTTAGTTAAACCCTAATCATGCTGTATGACCTGATGGAAGATTAAAAAAAACCCAAAATTACTTAGAAGAAAATAAATATTCCAAATATTCAATATTTTAACAATTATTTACCTATTTTATTTTTTTCTAACTATTTTTTTCTAACTATTTCCAAATGTTAGATTTAAAAAAAGATTTTTTGTAAATCATGTAAAGAACATTTTTATGAATTGTGTAAAAAAATAAATTCAGAATAAATATAATAAATGTTAATTTTTTGTTTAAATCTTTATTTACTTAATTTTTTTAAATCAGGTAAAAACATGTAAGAAAAAATATTATGAATATTAAAATACGTAAAACAGTTATATTTATGTAAATATGTAACTTACGTACCAATGTTTTTAAGAAATTTAAATAATAATTACCAGCAGAAATGTATTTGAGACTTACCTATCTATCTACCTGTCTGTCTGTCTATCTATCTATCCATCCATTTTTTTTTTTGTTGTTTTTTTTTGTAAGTTAATGGCATCAGTGTTCAGTGTTCAGTTAGAGTAGATCCTTAGATCCTGTGTAATGAGAACTCGGTGCCAGTTAGAGTAAAAGATCAAGCTGAATCACACGACTGCTGTAAATAAGTCTGAAGATGAAGAGTTTAGCACCTGTGATTTCTGTTATATAACCTTTGCTCACCTATACATATACATATACGGCTCGCCTGCTCAAAGTGATATCAGGAAGATCCTGAGCAAACACACGAGCACTCTCTGGCAAACCTGCATAAAAGCACTCAGGCTGAATTCTGAGAATTCAGGCTTTTTGTTACTAAAGAACGAATGACAAACTCACATAATGAATATATGTAGTGAAAGGACGGAACTGTAGTTAGAAATACGGCGGACTCATTGTAACACACACACACACACACACACACACACACACACACACACACACACACACACACACACACACACGGGCCTTTCGTGCATTTAGCCTTAGTCTCTGATTAATATGTAACTCAGCTAAACACGAGACATTTGCTCGACACGAGCACACAAACAGCTGGAGACAACAGCTTAGGTGTGTTTTAGATGCACAGGTGCATGTGAGGGAAAGAGAAAAGAGCAAGAGAGCAGGAGACGGAAAGAAAGAATGAAGACGAGTGGCATCCCATGGGAAATTAATGCGACAAAAAGAGCCTTCAAGTACAAGTGATGATTAGAGGGACAGGCGATGAAAGGAGAGAGAGAGTGAGTGTGTGTGTGTGTGTGTGTGTGTGACAGAGAGAGAGAGAGAGAGAGAGAGAGAGAGAGAGAGAGAGAGAGAGAGAGAGAGGACAGAAAAGTCCATAGAGAGTAATCCTGCTGCCTTCAATCAGAGCCTCCTGCTGGGTAAGGGATAATGTGGGACAACGAAGAGAGAGAGAGAGAGAGAGCGAGAGAGAGAGAGAGAGAGAGAGAGAGAGAGAGAGAGAGAGAGAGAGAGAGAGAGAGAGAGACTCATGGGGATATTAATTGAGATAAACGAGAGAGGACAGATGGAGGTGATAATATGATTTAACAAGGCCACCACAGCGTGAATGAGTGTGTCATATTCCGGGGGCGTTTGACAATATGTGCATTTCCTTTCAAATTTCGGGCTGCTAGATTGCAACAATTCTAATATACACTCATTTTGTGCACCTTTTCATGTGTTAAGAACTCTGAGACCCAGAAACTAAATCCGAACTGCAAAAGAAAAGCAGGAATATCACAAAAGAGCTTTAAAAACTCAGTAACAGTTCAAACCCAGGACTAGCAACTCCAGCTAACAGTGTGTGTGTCACATGGGAGTAGGAGGAGGATTATGTAGGTTGCCAGGTGCTGATTATTGTCAGCAAAAGGGATAAAATATTACTGGAAGTTCAATACCATGTAAGAATAGAATTTCGTCTTTATGCCTATATGAATTTATATTTATTCATGTCTGAATTTAATTGCTGGAATCTATTTAGCTATAATTCATGAATATAAATTAATAACTTTCTCTATCATTGAACCCCGCACCTCAGATTCTCTCCTATTGGCTGGAACATGGTAATATGATCTTGATGTGTGTGTTTTTTTTAATTAATTAAAAAAACACATAATAGTTTTCGACCATTAATAAATACATAAAATAGGAAACGTCCATATAGCAAGATAACACGCTTCTTCGCCAGCCTCGATTTAACTCTGGGTGTTCCTACTTCTGGTCGCCATAGCAATATAGCGGTTTTCTGGCCGCAAAAATGAAACGATAAATGAATGAAATGAATGAAAAATAAATGAAAAAATTAAAATTTTCTCGATGCCATTGTTTCTCTGGACACGGCCACACCTAGTCTCCGATGCTTGCTGTCACAGGAAGTGGCAGATGAAAAAGGCCGATCTCTGGACACTTTGTCGCTGTGACTCGCCGTATGTCTGAACGGTCTTTCTGGAGGTTGTTTTTTTTTTTTGAAGAAACAGCATAACCTCAGTTTACTTACAGAAATCTTCACATAGCATTAATAAGTGTATTAATATAAATGTGTCATTTCTTTTACAGCTAAAACTAATATCAGTTCTAGAAAAGGACTCAACCTCTTCAGACAAATCAGAACGGAGAATCCAACAACGCTGTGCAACGAACCGGCGATAATCAGCCGCGCTTTTAAAATGACATAAGATAAACTTTTTCACACCAAGCGCTTTGGCTCCTGTTGTGACATGCACAAAAATAAAAATATTCATAGTAACGTCATTCAAGTAAGCGCATGAGACACTCTAAACATTTTCCCTTGATCAACATGCACAGGATAAGGAGCACTCGGTGGAAACCCTGTGCCTGAAGCCAACATCTACAGCAACATGTCACCCAACAGCCTCCGTCCCCAGGGGTGGGTTTGGACAAGGATAATAATGAGCTTCCAAACAGCTGCAGAGCGAACTCCGTCAGGTAACAGCTGATGGTGACGGAGAAGAGTTAAACGTTCTGAACCTTAAGGGCACTAGCGTTCAGTACACTCACAAACGCACAGGGGAGGATGGATGACTGTAAAAGGTGAGATAGACGAAGAAGGAAAACAAAGCTGAGAAATCACGCTATGCGCTTGTCTCTGAGTCGTCCTGTTATTCACCACTATAAATATCCCACACTGGGCCACGGAGATAAGAGCTTGAGTGAGAGATTGAGGGCTAATGAGACAGCTAGAGATAGAGTGATGGAGCAAGTGCGCCAAAAAAGGAAAGCGAGGGAAGACGAGAGGGACACTGCGGAGACCCAGATATATTCCAGGTGATGGTGGGTCACCCTCTAGGAAAAAAAATGAATTTCACAAGCAGACAAGTAGTTGGTTTATCTTCGGTAAGCACTTTATCCTGATCTATGAGGGGTCTATCCTGGGAATACTGCGCGAGAGGTGGGAATACACCAGGATATTTAGCACAGGATTTCATGCAGGCACAAATTCACAAGTCATGAAAGTCATGGCATGTTTTTGGGAGGTGGCAGCAAACCTGGAGAAGCCGGTGGACACCGCTGAACAGATACTAAACTGAGCTCAAGGATACCAGCTGATCAACCAGATGATATCCAGCAATGACTCAAAGTCAGGGAAGGTTAAAACAGGCCATGCTCTCTGATTGACAGGGAAGAGAAAGTCTGCCCTTCCCACTCACAGTGCCAATCATGTATGCGGAAGAGGGCTGAAAGCATGTTCCTGTAAATATGTTCTGTTAGACTGTCCTGTGATGCAATTAGCAGGCTTTATGTGTGTAGTACAGGGGTCGGCAACCCGCGGCTCCGGAGCCGCAAGTGGCTATTTCATCCCTCTGCTGCGGCTCCCTGAAGATTCGGAAATTTAGATTTATTTTAAATTTATTATTTTAGTTAGTTAGTTTTTAAAAAAACTAAATTCTAAGATTATGATGCTCTTGTAAAGAAGCGTTAAAATAAACCGTGTTTAATTTTTTTGACACTCAAAATATGCGTCATAACTGCCGACTTGCGACACACAGAAGCAGACGCATTTTTGGTTTGCTGCAGCCGGCAAGTAAAAATTTTAATTTGAGGACTCAATTAAACATTGAACAAGAAAGTAACCTTCAACCCAGCATCGTTTTTCTTAAGGTTAGTTCAAACTGTTAAAAAAAAATTTGTTTGCCTGCAGAAATAAAATTGCGTTTACTCGGTAGCAGTTCATTGATTTCATAAATGCAACACACTACAGTTATTTCTATACTTTCCATAAAGGTAAAAAACGATATATGCAGCGTTCTCTTCATTTTAGATGTCAAAAGGGTTTTGTGGCTCTCTGAGGTTTTTTTTTCTTCTGTGGGAAACGGGTCCAAATGGCTCTTTGAGTGTTTAAGGTTGCCGACCCCTGGTCTAGTAGGAAGCAACTCAGTCTTTGCCTCAATAAGTTTTAGCCATCAAGTCACGAGGAGCCCTGATTGGTTGGTGGGATTTGTCAGATGACTAAATTAGGGAGAAAAATGTCACCAAAAATTGTCTGTCAAGCAGACAACCTGTTAACTCCTACCGAAGTTATCTCATATACAGTACTTACCTCTTTAATATGTTCTAACAAACAATTCTGAGGTCTACGTTTTCAAAAGTGCAACAGCCAATCAGATTTGTTGTATTCAAAGTTTTGTTAAAAAGTCTACAAAAGACCGGAGGCGCATCATAACCCAGAAGCTAAGCATTGTGTCGATGGACAAAGTGCGATACTGTTCCCCGGCACTACATTTTGAGAGAACACACTATGCCATCATCATGCATGAGCCAATAGGATGTGGTCTGTGGCCAGTCGTCTGTAATTTACATCAGTGTTAAGCGAGATATTGGAGAACAACACTGCAGCTGTCAACTTTATAAAAAAAAAAAAATTGTAAAATCACAATTGTAAGGTCTCGTGACTAGCCTCAGCTTGGCAAACTGCCAGATTTCTAGCCTTTGCTCCAGAACCTAGTTACTAAATGTGGATAAGAACAGCCTACTTCCACAGCAAGAGGCATTTAATAAACACCGGATATGAAAACAACGTCTCCGTGATCGGATTTTAGATTTGCAGATTTTTTTTGGCAGATCTGGATTAAAACCATAGTCGATTTGGTTATAGATAATCATCCAAATGATCAAATATCTGACTTTGATTTCCCAGAACATTGTATACACACACACACACACACCTCTAGAAAAATCCAATAGCCTCACCAATTCCTATCCATCTATTGCCCGTGATAATGCTACGATTGACAAGCTCTTAGAAACAAAATGCATCCCAAGTGCACGTGCTCTTACCAGGCGAGTTTGAAGCCTCTCATGAGTACGGCGCAGAACGTGTGTGGCTGGACATGCTGGTGAGTGGCTGCCTCTCGTCGGGCTGCATGTCAGCATCGAGCAGCCGGATAGAAAAGATAGCGTCCTGCTGTGCTGTCCCATTCGAGAGCTGCTTCGAGTGCTGACGCTGACGCTAACAGGCTCCCTACTGCGCCAGATGGTCCCTGGATTCTATCAGGTAATGCTTTAACTAACGGCGTGTCCAAGAACAATAGTGCGGAAAGAAAAACGAGCACGAGATAAAACTGAGAAATAAAGAAAGCGAGCCGTAATGACGGTGTAATTCACAATGTGCACACAATCGGTACATTTATCCCTCTGTTCTTCTGTCTGTCTCTCCCTCTTTCTCTTGCTCTGTCAGTGGGTTTAATTCCCACCCTCCCTCCATCCATCCCTCCCTCCCTCTCTGTCGTTATCTCTCTCTTAGCTCTCACTGCAGCTGAAAAGCAGACTTGCTGAGCCAAAAGCAACTACTGAGCATGCTCGTGCTCACGGCGTGATCTTCGCAAGTTGGATCGTTGTTTAGTCAGCTGAGCGATTATTCTCTTCTGGTGGTTTGATTTCCTTTCCTAAGTCTTCACGGTGCAGGACAGGAGCAATGGTGTGTGGACATGTATTCAGGGATTATGGTGAACTGTTGTCACTCCTTCCTGTCAGCCTCAATCAGCTCTCTGCTAATCTTTTAATGCGCATACACACACGTACACACACACACACACACACACACACCTCGTTATATGCTTTAAGTAGAGGTCATTTTTCTTTCATGTCATCGCTGGGTTTGATTCAGTAATCAGATTATATTAGTGGTTAGTCCTATAATAAAGGAAAGTCAGATACATAGAGGATGACATCTTGAAACAATCCCGGTGTGTTGTACCAGAATGCGGATTAAAGGTGCGGTGTGTTATTTTTGAGAGCCTTCTGCTATGCCGCAATACCTCGAACACCCAGGAGATCCTTACACAGGAAAACTTCATACAATGATTATACTTCAAACCCTCAGTTATAGGGTTCTACACAGAACCCAAAGCTCACACAACCTTTCTAAGAAGTCAGGTTTCATTAAATTCATATGCTTGATGTTTAAAATATACTCTGAGCAGGAAGAGAGAAAAACTTTCACATATTTAACCTACAGTAGCTGTGTTAGTACCCTGTCGTACTGTAGGTGTCCTGTAATGTGTTGGTATCATGTCCAGGTGCCCTGTGATGTGTTAGTATCATGTCCAGGTGCCCTGTGATGTGTTGACACGCTGCCCAGATGTCCTGTGATGTGTTGATACCCTGCCCAGATGTCCTGTGATGTGTTGATACCCTGCCCAGATGTCCTGCGATGTGTTAGTACCCTTCCTTTGCAGATGCCCTGTGATGTGTTGGTACACTTCCTTTCCAGGTGCCCTGTGATGTGTTTGTACCCTTCCTTTCCAGATGTCCTGCGATGTGTTGGTACCATGTCCATGTGCCCTGTGATGTCTTGGTACCATGTCCATGTGCCCTGTGATGTGTTGATACCCTGCCCAGATGTCCTGCGATGTGTTAGTACCCTTCCTTTCCAGGTGCCCTGTGATGTGTTGGTACCCTTCCTTTCCAGGTGCCCTGTGATGTGTTGGTACCCTTCCTTTCCAGGTGCCCTGTGATGTGTTGGTACCCTTCCTTTCCAGGTGCCCTGTGATGCCCTGGGATTCATTCTGGTTATAATGATCTTTTTTTTTTTTAATCAGTTCTTCAAACACATATTTTTTGGACATGGCAATAACAATGAGAATCTCAGAGAGATGAATCTCAGACCTTGTGGTGGAGGCAACAATCTTCTACAGCCTTGTAAAACAGCGGCAACTTAGAACAAACGTGTGCCTATTACGTCACCCGTCCTTTGGCTGTTCTGTCAGGTGAACTGTATTCACAATGACTTTGTTCTTCTTACTGCTTTATATGAAACCTTTCAGGTTACACTAATTAAATCGTTCCTGCATCTTAACTGGTTGCATTTTTCTGGCCCTGAAACTGCTTTATCTTGGAAAGGGTCATAACTAAAACATCGGTCACAAGGCAGGGATAAAGTCTGGATACAATATTTAGAAGAGGTTCAAAAGGCCTCTAATTGAGTGACCTCAGAGGTTCTCCGATATTTTGCTTATATCCCTTGCTACAGGAAATGAGCATTCCCTGAAAAGGACAGTTTTTAACACAGTTCTGGTTTCAGTAAACTGAAGCCGTACACCAAGATTTACAAAACGGTGGTTCCAGGTTCATTAGTTGTGGCTTTTTAACTACATTTCATGTGAAACCAGCATAATAAAGTGGACGGCGAGAGTTTTTATTGTATTGTTCCTGAATTTGTGCCACAAATGTAAGCTAATTACAGCACACAGTCCTATGAAATCTCTGAACGTGTAAATATTTGCAAATGGTAAAATTATATTACTAAACAAAAGATAGATAGATAGATAGATAGATAGATAGATAGATAGATAGATAGATAGATAGATAGATAGATAGATAGATAGAACTTTGTTGTCACTGCATATTACAGGTACATAGCAACAAAATGCTGTATATGTGAGACAAACTGTATGTCACTATTTATTTATTTATTTAGATTTACATGTGCTTTGCAAATTTCTTTCTTTTTCAACTCTCTTATAAATAATCTGTGAGCAAAAATACCCAGACATTTAAATTAATACTGCCTGGGATTTGTTAGATCATTCTGAAACCCCTAAATTAAACCTTGTTAAAAAAAAAGTTTAAAATGCAAAACAAGGGCTGCTATTTCCGCAGTTCCGTCTCAGAGCTTGGCTTACATAAAAACTCCCAAACGAGTGCCAGAGCTGTATTGTGAAAGTGGGCACAGAAAGTATTCTGTGCTGTTTCTTAACTACGCTGATGTAGAGGGATTAAACAGTGGGAACAAACAGCTCGAGCTGACACGCAGCACGACCCAAAGCCTCATATGACCTGCAGAAAACAGCCTGTGCTGAGAAGTTCCATAAACACCACACCACACACACACACACACACACACACACACACACACACACACACACACACACACACACACACAAACACCGACAAACACACAAGATACACTCATTGACATGGCCACCACGGAGCAGAGACAGCTGCAGAAACCACAACAACACTCAGGATTCTGGGAAAGCGCGACTTCACGACTGTGAAGGTGAGAGAGCTCAGACTGGGAGAAGAGAGAAACAGACAACGGGTATTTTAGAGGCTCTAAATTATAGAGCGACAAAGTGAAGATGCTTGTGCAGTCCTATGTCACTCTGAGACACAGGCACTGGATATATATGGATAATAATGGGCTTTACATCACTCCCATTATAATCTCACCTACACTATAACTCAGCACCAGATATTCTTATGCTCTACCAGATTATAAGTTTATTGGCCATTATATTAATGCATGTGATCTGATCTGATCTGGTAAATAAATAAAACTCGATCTTAATTCATTTGTATACTATTTTAAAAAGTTAAGAACTTGACAGAAATCAAGGTTTAGGGCTCTATTGTGAGGATAGATCTGGGATGTGAGCTCTGGGATGAGAACAGAACAGTATTTATGATTCAAAAAACCCTAGATGTTAAAAAGATAGCTGAGAGCAAGAAGATTTTCTTATTTATGTTGTTTTACCCATCAATCTTTCCATCCTTCCATTTATCTGTACATCATAATCCTATGCAGGGTTGCTGGGAACCTGAAGACTATCACAGGATACTTTGGGAACAAAGCAGGGGCAAATCACAGGGCACCTGGAAAGGAAGGGTACCAACACATCACAGGGTACCTGGAAAGGAAGGGTACCAACACATCACAGGACATCTGGGCAGGGTATAAACACATCACAGGACATCTGGGCAGGGTAACAACACATCACAGGACATCTGGGCAGGGTAACAACACATCACAGGACATCTGGGCAGGGTAACAACACATCACAGGACATCTGGGCAGGGTATCAACACATCACAGGACATCTGGGCAGGGTAACAACATATCACAAGACACCTGGAAAGAAAGGGTACCAAACACATCACAGGGCACTAGGACAGGGTACAAACACACCACAAGACATTTGGGCAGGGTAACAACACATCACAAGACACCTGGACATGGTATCAACACATCACAGGGAACCTGGACAAAGTACTAACACATAACAGGGCACTAGGTCAGAGTACTAACATATCACAAGGCACCTTTACAGGATACCAACACATCACAGGGCACCTGGACAGGAAGGGTACCAACACATCACAGGGCACCTGGACAGGATACCAACGCATCATAAGGCACCTGGACAGGAAGGGTACCAACACATTACAGGGCACCTGGACAGGATACCTTCACATCACAGGGCACCTAAACAGGGTACCAACAAATTACAGGGCACTTAAACAGGGTACCAACACATCATAAGGCACCTGGACAGGGTACCAACACATTACAGGGCACCTGGTCAGAGCATTTTGGAAAATGCTTTAAAATACTAAAGGTAATTATTAAATGAAAGCAATGAAAGATAAAATATACTCTAAGTTATATGAAGGAACATGAAGTACATCTACTGGTGAAAGCAGGAGTTCCTCAGGCTCCTGTCTGTAGTGTGACTAGAGCAGGACTGTGTGTGTGGTGCTGAACGGACAGCTCCTTCTTGCCTGGCTCATATACAAGTGTATGATGCAAAAGTTTAGGCACCCCTGTCCAAATCCTATATTTTACTAAAAACAATTGCTGGCACTCATACAAATTATTTAAAAAAAATATTTATATATTTTTCTGCAAACATGAATGTAGTTACTTTATACCGGATTACCTTAAAAAAAAAAAAGAAAGATAAAAGAGTAAATATGGGTAATTAGAACTAATTTATAAGTCAGTAAGTGACATATTAATAATTAGTAAATGACCCATTACTTATGACGAAATGTGGTATTAGGATTTGGGATTGACATTTATGACATTTGGTAGATGCCCTTATAAAAATCTGGATATTTAGCTAATTGATGCCTAGAAAATAAGGGAAAACAAAACAAAAAA
>NC_062530.1:23327339-23502339 GCF_022655615.1 Tachysurus fulvidraco | reverse complement strand
CACACACACACACATACACACACACACACACACACACATATACGCACACTTACACACATACACACATACATATACACACACTTACACACATACACACATACATACACACACACACACACACACACACACATACATACACACACACACACACACACACACACACACACACACACACACACACACACACATACACATACACATACACACACATACACACACATACACACACACACACACACACACACACACACACACACACACACACACACACACACACACACAACAGGACCTTGAACATGTGCCGCTTATCGCTATGGCAATCGTGACTCTATATTGGGAATTGGTGACAAACAATAATCCCGTTGGATCTAACTTGCACGTGCGCGTTAACGTACGCAGCTATGGAAAGTTTAATGACATGTAAACTTTCCATGACCTCATACAAGAACATTTTATATTCAAATTTAACTTAAATATTTTATTCAGTCGTCAGCATCTAACACACCCTCGAGTGGGACACCTGGATTGTATGACATACTGGAAGAGTTAAAGAGTGAAGAGTTCTTTTGACTAACTGTATAGTTTCTAATTCCACGTCCCCTCTAATCTTGTCTAAAACTTTATTAGCACTGAGACATTTAAGGCGTTAAATTGTAGCCTGGTTTAATGTTTATCACGCTGCAAAACAGTTATAATGTGGCTTTCACGTGCTTTCTCTGGGCAGGAGCGCTGTCGAACACGTTTTTCTGACTTTACTGCGCATGAATTCACGTTGCGGTGTCGTGACTCTCCAGTCGTATGTAACCTAAAGGCGTGCTTCATTGAGATGGACGAACCTCAGGCTTTATCATCTAATATTAACCGTCGGTGTCACGAAACACTACGGAGTAAGACACATAATAATAACAAAATAATAACATTCAAAAATATTGGAGAGACCTAAACTAATGGGATATAGTTTAAATCCAGACATTTTGCATTTATGGCATTTGGCAGAGGCCCTTATTTAGAGCGATTGAGGGTTAAGGGCCTTGCTCAGGGGCCCAGCAGTAGCAGCATATTGGACCATGGACTCCAACTCACAACCTTCCGATCAATAGTCCAACACTTGTAAGATAGCTTTATTAGTTATTTGGAAAACCTAATTAATCAGCTTGACTGACCATTTCATGTGTCAGTGCTCATGCCTCATGCTTATTGGTTCTTCCATCCACTACACGATAATAACTTATTGTAATGCTGACTCGAGAGACGTTCACTGGTGCTCTAGGGAAATTTGAGTTCTCGCTTTTACGACTTATCAAATGCAGCCATTAAAACGTTTTTTTCAAAAATCCAAAATATATTTTATTAGCCGTGAATATTGTAAAGGGGCTTTCAGGAGCACGACTATGAATGATTAACATTCTCATAAGCACATACCATAACAAGCAAAGCAGTGTGGTGCTTAAAAATTTGTTCTGTCAAATCTTTTGAGACATAAAAAAAAAAAAAAAAAAAAAAAAAGATAATCCCTTTGAAATGGTTTTGGCAGCAGCAACAGATAAACCGAAACAACTGCATACGACAATCTGCCACTTATCGTGTTTAATCAATATTAAGCAATGTTTATGCAAAAAAAAAAAAGTCTGACATCTGCTTTTATCACAGAATTTTATTTATTTATTTGTTTGTTTGTTTGTTTATGTATGTATGAGAGTAATTGCTACATCCTGGTCAGGATCTGGAGCCGTCTGGAAACACTGGGTGTGAGGTGGGAATACATCCTGTTTGGTCCATTGCAGTGCAACAACACACATTCACACGAAGGGGAAATTAGAGCATAGTCAATTCACCTACAACCATGTTTTGAGGTAAAGACCTCGGACATATCCCGGTGTAGACAGCAACTCAAGCTGAGGTACGAGTCAGGAACCCTGGAGCTGTGAGCCAGCATCGCTACCCAATATCTTAAGCCAGGAGACTGGTACAAACTGACAACTAGCTGAAATCACAATAGGAAAATTTCCTGCTTCAGCCAACAATTAAACAGAGTACCGGGAGAAAACCCATGGTTAGAACATGCAAACCCAGGGTAGGAATCGAACCGCCAACCACACTGTCGCAAGGTAAAAGTGCTAACCAGAACAAACAAGAATTAAAAAAATCAACTTTCTGAATATTACAAAAACGTTACACTTGGATGAAGCTGTTAATGAGGAAACGTTGACGCACCGTTAAATAATAGCTGTGATAAATAATTGCTACATGATCTGATCTAAACAAATCGAATATATGAATAAATTATGATGAGTTCCCAAGCTACGCCCCAAACTGTATAATATCATCCTAAATGTCAAAATATTGTGTTACCTGAAGTATGGTATTGTATACAATGTGGACATGTGTAAGCATGACAGTAGCATATTAGCCAAGCTTCTGGAAATTTACAGAATTACAGAAAAGGGTTTATACCCGATTCTACCAAATGTCAGTTTAAGCAATAGTGAACTATATATTATAGTATAATAACATTTACTTTATAATAATTTGAACAGGTCAAGGGAGGTACTGGTAATAACAGTATTATATATGTAAAATATACAAAGGTCAATAATTAGAGCTTGTATGCCCACTAGGATGTCACTCAAAGACCAACCTGCTTTCGTTGGCTGGCTCTTTCTTCTCTCGCACCTTCAGCCACTTGCGTATCAGAAAGCGTTTCCGTCGTGGTGAGGCGCTGGGAGTAGAACAGTTGGACCATGGAACGTCCTCGTCGCTGGATGGTGTGATTTCAATGGCAGGAAGTTGTAGATACTCCTTAGAGGCTAAGCGGGAGCCTGAATGTCTCAGGGATCCGTTCTCCAGGCGCTCGCTCGTTGTCTTCTTTGTTCGACGCATCTTCAAGCGGCGCCGCCTCAAGGTGGGCGTGGAGGAGCTGGACCAGGCCGAGCAGGGATCGTCCCGTGGGACCTGTACCCGGAGAGATGGCGGCCTCAGAGTGTCTGTCATTCTCAGCAAAGTAAGGGCCTGCCTGCACCGCTGTCGGTGTTGACGTCAGAGTTGCTACTGAGTTTGCTAAGAAGCTAGCTGGGTAACAAAGGAGCAAGATTTGTTGTAGATCCTGATGACTGTTTCCAGAAAAGTGTGTCTGCCCAGCTGGTTTAGTCCAATAAAACTAAAAGACTTCCTGTTTATTGATTAATCCTGTTGGTGCTGCAAGACATGATAACATCCTCACGGTCTTATCTCGTCGGCTCCTACAGAAATGTTCCTCTGTCTGACGATGATCCGTCAACTGTAACCTCTGCCGTGGGTGGCAATCAATCGAGAGTCGATTATCACATGAAATCTTTTGATTTGTCCCAGAATTGTCCCTTTCTGATGAAGGATGCGATAGACTGATAGATCAGCGGACGGATAAAGCGTGCGCTGTTAGGACTCGAGCAATGGAGCAAATGTATCAGGTGACACAGCAGGACTCTTGTTTCCCCTCACCACAAATAAAACATGCATAAGCACCGGCTGACAATGTAATAGTACTCCAGGCCTCCCTGAATGTCAGTGACTCAGTTAGAGACATTCACACTCTCTCAAGCTTAGGAATCCCAGTAAGAACACACTGGTGGTAGCTTCTGCTCTTGGATGCAATGGGATGCTCCTGAAACCCTGCAGTGATAGACTGCACTGGAAACTTCTGGTGTTCTGAAGTGTAGGAAGTGTAGGTTAAGTCCTTGAGGGGCATTTAACCTGTGATATCTCACCACTGGGTACACGGTATACGCTTGTCCATTCAGAGGCATCAGGGAAGTGGCACAGTTGCAAGGTTAAGTGGTGTGTTACTTCTATGTGTGGATGTGTGTGTGGGTGTCTTTGTTTAAATCCCTGAGGTATTTCTTCTCAATGCTCCTCTTCTTAAATGTCTGGCCCAAGCAGCTGTCCCTGCCTACAGGTTAAAGTAAAGTGATAGGGTTTGCTAGGTATCCAAGACACCAAGAGCCGAACAATTACAGATAAGAAGATGTGTAAAGTAGTGATGGGCACAAAGGTGGTGGTGGAATTAATTTGTATTTAATTCTCACGTAGCATCTATTGACCTATAAGACCAGTTCTCACCATGAAGACTATAGTGATTATTTAGACCTGCTATACTATACAGTACTTTTACAAGATTGCACTACACTATATACCGTAGGTTCTGCAATAGAAACCAGAATTAGCACAGTTAACATCTGTGGTTCATGTGACACACAAACATACTGTAGTGTTACTGATAACTTTTAATAGCTTGAAGACCTAAACAATTATAGTCCTTTTAGTAATGGGTCATATTTATTTTAGTCATATTCAATCAAATGTATTCAGCTACAGTACATAGTTTCTCTTTTGTTGTGTGTGTTAATTAATCAATGCCATTAATGAAAACAAATCATATGTAAACTTATTTTATGACTACACAATGACCTGAAATGCCCATCACTAATTATTAAACATGCATTCACACAAACACACAGACAAGAGGACATTTGTGAAATCAACCACGATGACACACACACACACACACACACACACGCACACACACGCACACACACGTACACACCACACACACACCCACACCCACACTTCACAGTCATATTTATCATACTGTGGCTTTGCCTGAGAACTGAAACTCACTGGTCTCAGCTAATGCAACCACCAACTCACTCTGAACTCACTGCTCTTAGCCTCTGTTTCATGTTAATAGGATGTTAAAACTGTTAGACGTTTTTTATAAAACACTGAATCCATCTACAGTGTAGATACATTCGAAGGTACCATTACTGATGGAGACTATACTGCCAACAGTTAACACAAATGTAAAGGCAAAAACATTAAAATAACTAACAGGCACGGAGGCATGGAGGTTGTAGTTGTGAATTGCCCGTTACTCCACCCTTGTTTTATCTCACTCCGAAGACTTACATCAACAAATCGTATATGGCTACACAATGTATACACAAATATGACAACATGACGTAGGTCTTCAAAATAAATTACAATAAATTCCTTGTGGTCTAGAGAACAGGAATTGTCTGCATCATTAAACTTGACTTGATACGGAGATGGGAGTAAGTCACACGTGCAAGTCACAAGTAAGTCTCGAGTCATGGATGTCAAGTCAAAGTCGAGTCTTTTTTTAATATTTATCAAGCAAGTATCAAGTCTCAAATTTGCGACTTACGTCTGACTCGAGGCAAGTCGAGTCCCCCATCTCTGAGTCATTTAACTCAAGTCCGAGTCAAGTCTCGAGTCATGAATGTCAAGTCAAAGTCGTCGAGTCTTTTTTTTTTTTATATTTGTCAAGCAAGTCTCAAGTCTCAAATTTGCGACTTACGTCTGACTCGACGTAAGAGACAGAGACACCATCTCTGAGTCATTTAACTCAAGTCAGACTCAAATCTCGAGTCATGAACGTCAATTCAAAGTCGAGTCTTTTTTTAATATCTGTCAAGCAAGTCTCAAATATGCGACTTAAGTCTGACTCGAGTCAAGTCATATGACTCGAGTCCCCCATCTCTGACTTGTTTACTCTTAGTCTTATAGTTTAATCTAGCTGTTTTTTCAGAAATAATAAAAAAAAAGGAGTTAAATTGGGGGCATAGAAGTATTTATTATCACCCCATATACATTACAGCACAGTGGAATTTAATTCTTCACATATCCCAGCTGATGAGGTTGGGGTCGAAGCCAAGGGGCAGCTACTGTATGATACAGCACTCCTGGAGCAGTGAGGGTTAATGGCCTCGCTTAACTGCCCAAAATGTTTTGTTTAGCCTATGGGCTATGAATGGTGAACAAACACATAACCCAAAACATCTGGTACATCTGGTACACTACTAAATACTAGCATTTACTCACAATACCGTACTTAGCTATGATTCATTGTGTAGTTTCTTGTTTGTTGTGTCCTCAAACAGCCAGATTCTTGGATTAACTTCTGCCTCGTCCATTATTGTTATCAAATATAAGTTCAATTATTTGCAACGGAAATGTAGAAGCACCATAGCACACTAGGAAGTCATTTATATATTTATTTATCCATTAGCAAGTCAGTAGTGAATAGTGAATGGGGAAAACCCTAACCGGGCAGCCTGAGCAAACACAGGTCTAACAGTGTAAACAAATCAGTCTGGACCATCAGAGTATCTAAAGCCAAACAGCTGCACCTCTGGCCTCCAGATTTGACAATGATGTTGATTCAGCAAACATCATATTATAAGTAAACAATGATCTGACTTTCTGATTGCGCTCCCGATGGTAACTGGAAGAAACGGTAAAACTAATACTGGAAAGAGATCGGTGCAATGAAAAGCATTTATTTTAGACTTATTAGAACTCTAATGGAGCACTGTTGTAATTTAGACAGGACGGATTACTACGGAAGAAATGAAATAACGCAAAGGCAGATAATAAAAAGAGATGCATGAATATATTGGCTTTATTCATTCATTCATTCATTTTCTACCACTTATCCGAACTTCTCGGGTCACGGGGAGCCTGTGCCTATCTCAGGCGTCATCGGGCATCAAGGCAGGATACACCCTGGACGGAGTGCCAACCCATCACAGGTCACACACACACTCTCATTCACTCACGCAATCACACACTACGGACAATTTTCCAGAGATGCCAATCAACCTACCATGCATGTCTTTGGACCAGAGGAGGAAACCGGAGTACCTGGAGGAAACCCCCGAGGCACGGGGAGAACATGCAAACTCCACACACACAAGGCGGAGGCGGGAATCGAACCCCCAACCCTGGAGGTGTGAGGCGAACGTGCTAACCACTAAGCCACCGTGCCCCCCCTCATTATTTATTTATTTTAGAAATTAAAAAAATGGTTCACAAATATGTTTACAATGTACAAACACGCATACGTGGAATAGAATGAATTGAGCTGTGAATCATTTATGCATCATGTGCATCAGGAGGAGGAAATAAATCACTCTGATGCCAATGACTGGATCGAGTGCTACTGGATCGCTCTGATTTTAATCACGCTGGGGAAAAGTGGAATATGGATTTGCTAATGTAATATTTCACAATCCGGCTGTTCGTGTTTTCCATTCTGGTACTTCCAGAACTACAGCATGGCCTAATTAACACACCGCAACACAAAGGCTCGTTAAAGTTGTATGACTTAGGAGCATGGATCGGGGTTAAGTTTACTCATCGATTGTTCGTACTGACACCACGGAACGAGCAGATGTGTGATAGCCTGGAAAAATCCCTTCATCTGGGGAAATGAAAACATTTCTTCTACAGTCTGTGGACTTTCCAGAATCTATACAAGTCTCTAATAGAAAGTGCTGTAAAGAGGAAGACGATAACATCGAAAGATTTAATAAAGACTCCGCTGAACACAATGGTTGTCTAAAAACAATGACTATGTTGCAAGTATATACTGAATTCATTTGCATAAATAAATAAATAAATAAATAAATAAATAAATAAATAAATAAATAAATAAATAAAATTTTGCTTACTAGCCTACAGTCATATTTTGTTAGACAACTTCTGTATCGATCTAACACCATCTCTGTGGAATGATTTTTAGACTTTTGCTATTTAATTAAAACAATAATAATTTACAGAAGTCAAATTGTTTCAGAAAGCAGGTGTGAGACTATGCTACAGTACAGACTGGAAAAATAAAATCTATCGATATGTTTGCCAGAAACATATTGTATTTTAAACATAAAGTATTCTAAACATGTGCAATACAGTAATCTCTCGAACACATCGCGGTTCAAGTTTCGCGGTTCAAGTTTCGCGGCCTCAGTGCATCGCTGATTTTTCAAAAATATTCATCGAAAAATAAAAATAAAAACGGTTTCCCAGGATGCCAGACAAAGAGAGAAACTCTCTCAGAGGCTTTGTACATACCCACGGGAACTCAGACAAGACACATGATTGGTTCCCGGTGTGAGATCTGAGCTGATTGTCTGCGCATCATCGCATCCTGTCCCAGCTTCTTCCCTTGTTGTATCTCGCCACTCTCGTTCACGCTGTCAACTGTGTCTCGCGTATTGTGTTCGAAATTAACTGTTCGTTAAGCCCTTACAATGCCTCCTAAGTGCCGTGCCCCTGTGAAAGATTCCTCTAGTGAGCCCAAGAGGAAGAGGAGGGGTTCCGGTCCCCATTAACCGTGATAAACTGGGGATCACTGTAACAGAATTTTTTGAGAAATGTGCAATATGTCTTCAGTGTAACCACTACTCTTTTTATACATTTTTGTTTCTTGTATATTATGTAGATTATATTATGTCTTTATTCTTTATATATATATTTGCTGCGTAACAGATACATTTTCCCCATTGTGGGACGAATAAAGGTCTATCTTATCTTATCTTATCTTATCTTATCTTAGAATTCAGCCATAGTGATAGCCAACCAACACAGATATAAAAATAATTTTCAAAACTCCAGCAAAGTCAGTGATCTATTTATAAATGTGAGCGACCTTTGTTCTGATCCGTTAGCTGAAAATATGTGAGTGAGTATGAAAAGTAGGACAAACAATGTAGGACGATGGAAAAAATAAATAATTCGGAGTAAACACCACCATCGCTACCACCATACTAAAATGATGAACAAGCCACTCGCCGTCTGGTTCAGTCTCACTGAGTTTTTTTTTCTCTCTCAGATAATGAAGATCGTTTCTTTCTACGTTCAATTCAGTTCAATTCAATTCAAGTTTATTTGTATAGCGCTTTTTACAATAGACATTGTCTCAAAGCAGCTTTACAGAACATAAACATAAGGAATAATAACGAATATTTCTTAATAACGAATAATAAAAGAAAAAGAATTAACAGAATAAAAATGGAAGATAGAAAGGAAGAAAAGCTTCCATGTTTAACGCAGCACTCGAGGAACGGTCTGGATGATATTCGGATCTTACTTTTGGAACTAGGAATATTAATCAGTATGCTAGTCAAATGGTAGACAATCTTTTCTGCTTGCCCTGCTAACTATGCTAACTATGCTACTCCTAGCAAACTGTATCTATGTCACAAAAAAAATATATCACGATTTCCATATATGGTAATAAGGCAATGGTTAGAACTATGACGAGAAGAAGTACCGACTAGCAAACATTTAGAGATCAGATGAATATTTTGTCGGCTTTAACACGAGCTGAGCGTTAGTCATTTACACTTTCTTTAGCTATCGGGCTAAAGATCAACAAAACTTTCTGGATTTCGTGTTTAGAAGCAGAGTGAACACTTGATTGTGTCCATGTGGTAAAGGTTATGGCTTTTCATTTCCTCTGCCTGGATTATGTTGCTTTTGTCTTCTGTGACATGTTTCCTGGACATACGCAGAAAGAGAAAACTTTATTAGACTCAAATACTTTTAAATTAAACAGACATGGATGAATCGAGTTGGGACAGAGAGAGAGAGTGAGAGAGAGAGAGAGATAGAGCAGGTGTAGAGTAGGGATATGTGTTGAACAACGTTCAGTCGTGTTAAATCTCTTTTCCGCAGCCGTTTGAGGAACATGCACGTCGAACACGGCACTGTTTCTTCTCCTCCTCTATTGAGGTCAGCTTTGTTTCAGAGGCAGCGGAAATTCCCCGTGGAGTCAGACGGGCGGATGAATAAAGTAACTTTCACTACATCCTGACAACAATATCCCAAACTAAAGCACTAACCACGTCACACACGAGCCTGTGAATAACACTGTCTGGATACAGAGCTTTGAGGAGGAATGGGCTGAGACGCTAAGAGTGCAGACTTTCCTCTAATATTCTCAGAAAGTGCCTGAACTCCACTGAACCCTTTATTCTCTGACCTCTTATTTGACATTGACCTAAATTGATACCTGAATATTTTGCATCCGATATATTTTCTAGTCCTCATGGCTCACACCTACAATACTCATCACTGATTAGACATTGGGGAGAAAACTTATAAAAAACTGCAAAAAATAATTGGATAATTCATCAGGAATAAATCCCATTTAGCAAAAAGGTAGCCAGTTCAGATGCCATTTATTTATTTATTTGTTTGTTTGTGTGTTTGTTTGTTTGTGTATGCATTTATATATTGTTTGTTTGTTTGTTTATCTTCATTCCAACACTTTATTGTCATTTATTTAGTATAAAATACAATTATTTTCTTAAATATTTAATAAATAATAAGTAATAAAATAAAATTAAAATAAGATAAAGCTATATAAAGACAAAAAATACAGCAAAAATACATTTAAAAAACAGAGGCAAATGGCAATGTGTGGCCGATTTAAATTTGTACTTTACTTACTCTCTTTTGTTTCAAATAAATAAATAAACAAATAAATAAATAAACAAACTAACTAACTAACTAACTAACTTATTATATCTATTAGGATTTTTTTCTTGGCCAGTTGCATCAAAAAAAAAAAAAAATTCATCACATTTTCCTTATATAGTAATAGCGAAATGGGTGGGGTTACAGATTCGACAACAAGAAGTACTCACTAGCAAAAATTTGGAGATCAGATGAATATTTTGTTGGATTTAACACGAGTTGAGCATTTAACCTCGTCACTTTCACTAGTCCTAATTATTCAGAACACTTCGTATGTAAGACGGCATGCGAGTTCTTATGACTTGAGATGTCATGACACTGCTGTGGTACACACTCTCTCACACACACTCTCACACACACACACACACACACATACACACACACACACACACACTCACACTCACACTCACACTCTCACACACACACCCACACACACATTCACACACTCTCTCTCACACACTCTCTCTCTCTCTCTCTCTCTCTCTCTCTCTCTCTCTCTCACACACACACACACACACACACACACACACACACATACACACACACACACACACACACACACTCACACTCACACAATCTAACACACTCTAACACGAAATGTCCAGAAAGTGGACTTCTACAGAACAGAAAGTTGATGAATAATGTGCCGTCCTGTGGCCCTCACAGAGACCTACAATCTCCCCTAAGCACAGCTAATAACTGCAATTGCTTCATCCCAAATTATAGTCATAAACCTACGTCCTTAACATACAATTAGCTTCCATCTGCAGGACCATTTTAGATCCTGCTCCACTCATCCATCACCGTCACTGAAAGTAGGAGCTTCTTTTGGCTAAGTGAAGCTTGGCTTGTCTTCAGGCTTGTGTGTGGCGGCCCGAGGAAGAAAAAACCTTCACGTGTGAAAAACAAGTCTTTGAACTAAAATGTGTTTCTCTTCAGCAGGTACGGCAACCAGAAGCAAGACCTCCGGGGGTGAGAAATACAAGCAAGTGATGAGACACTCGTAGAAATAACAAGCGGACATGTCGCTAAACAGAACCGGTGTTTTATTCCTTTTGTTCGACAAATATAACTGTATTCATTACAAAAAAAAAACATCATACTTTTTATCCATTTGCATATTGATATATATAATGTTACAGAACAAGCACAAAACCAGTTAGTTCCTGTTATCGTTTAAAGCAGCTGATGCCAAAACACACTGTCTAAAATAAATAAACTTGGTAGCCTAATGGTTAAGGTGTTGGACAACCGATTTTAAGGCCATGGGTTCAAATCCCAGGTCCACCAGGCTGCCACTGCTGGGACCCTGAGCAAGGTCCTTCACCCTCAATTGCTCAGTTGTATAAAATGAGATAAAAATGTAAGTCGCTCTGGATAAAGGAGTCTGTTAGATGCTGTTAATGTAAGTAATAACTTTTTTTATGAAATCTCCTTCAAAGATGTAACGGAAAATGTGAAATCAGTCGGATTATCAGCATCATCTAGGCCAGTCACTTCTACTGAGGTTAGAATTAGTCACAGCGTTTGATGCCTGCAAGCATCGCGTCTCTTATGACTGGACTGTCTTTCATTCATTCGGTGAGCTTAGCGTCAGCATCTCTACACTATCAGCATCGTCAGCTGAGGTTTTAAACTGAATCTAGATACGTCGGTTTGCTACAATACATGAAACCATAACATGATCTTGAACTTGAAGTTGAACATGAACATGATATTTAGAGCTCTTAGCTAGCATTTAAAACACCTTCTTTAACCTGACTGACCTTTTTTTAAAACCGGGATTACACAGGATCTCTGTCTGAAACCCATGCAAGATTAAAATTAAAATAAAAACCCTGCACCTCTTAACTCTTACAAACAGGTGCCCAAAAAAAATAGAGTTTGGTCCTGTTTTTGTTGTGTTCATGTTCATTACTGCATGTTTTTGTCATGACTCACTCCACGATGGTGTTAATATGAAGCTCATATGATAGTAGACACTCAGGACTTTAATAATTTGTAGTGTTTTTTAAGTATTTCTGTTTTGCTCTAGATGACATGGGGCGACGTTTTTATAGCTTATAAGTAAATGCTGATTTCGAACCCATTTCTGCTCTCTGATACGCTCCAAGTGCTTGTTCATAGTGTTGCATCTATAATTGGGAGGTGTTTATCTTCGACCACTAATATTCTGTCGCATGCTAAAAGCCATCTGTAATCACATCATGCGTCCATCTCTAACTGTAACAACTGCAAGCGGCATGTAGTCCAATTCACACAAGATTGCTCTCACTGGTCACGACTCGACTCGACAGCTCTCACTAGCACCAAAACACACTCGTCATCAGAATAATGAAGCCAAACTGAAAGGAGTTAACACACGGGAGCTGAATATAAAATCCTGTTTGATAAACCAGCTCAGAAAAACAACGTCGGTCATAATCTGCTGTGGCTCCAAAACATTGTGCCTTGTAACATACGATGGTGTCACTTTAACACACAAGCCTCCCACAAACACTTCCTGTGGGCTTCGCATGGCACGATTCCCACACTTGAACGCTTTAGAAAGTGTGTCTAAAGGTTCTGCTTGCTTTCATTTAAAAATAAACAATACCAGACAGTTGTGTGTGAACAATCTCCATGTGTATATGGTGTTATAATAGAAACGCTGTTTTTGAGAATGAACCAGACGCACTGTTATGATACAGTAATAACACATTATGTGCTTTTGTAACATCTAATGTAGGCTAATTTTTCCACAGACTTCATCAAGAATGTTTGTTTTTGCATTAAGGAAAAGGACATTGTCTTTCTGGGCTTCTGAGCACCTGTTCATCCACATGTGAAAACTCAGACACACACACACACACACACACACACACACACACACACACACACACACACACACACTCAGTGATAAATGTCAACTCAAGGAGAGAACTTGTGTTTCCCAATGGCTTGAAAGAGCTCAAGTTACAAAACCTACTCTGTGGGGTCCAGTGGAAAATCTCTGTTTATGTATGTACAGTATGTGTGTGTATGTGTGTGTGTGTGTGTGTGTGTGTGTACTCATGTGAGTGTATGTGAGCTCAGAAGGTAAGGGTGTAATTGTATTGGCACCCGTAAACAACCTCAACACACACAGAATTAGCCTCACCATAGAGAGCATGATCATGACTGTTAATAGACACAAAGACACATTATCATTTTTTTAGCCTTTTATAATTCTCATAAACGCTTCTCAAAGACCCCATAAACAAATCAGCTCTTCTTCGAACTTACAGAAGGGATATGGCACTGAGAAACAATCGCTCATGTAAACAAGTTCCCTTTTTTCCCTCTCTTGAAGTGAATAACAGAACAAAAACACAGCTCATCATGTTACAGAAAAAACTATTTTAGTTTTACGTCCGAATGTTACAAGGCACTGACGCTGGAGACTCCTTCTATGAAATGTTAAATATACATCTACAAACAGAAATATACACGGCTTAATAATCGTCATATTTATTTATAGAAGCAATACTGTACTTTAACCTCATCTAAAGCGAGACAGTACAGGAGGAAATGAAAATGCTGGCTCACTTTTGAAAATTTATATGAAAATTATAACACCTAATTTACATCTGAGAAGTTTTTCTAGCAAACTAGACTAGCAACTTTGAGGAATGCTTAAGCTCCGCCCACTTTATAGTCATTCTGTTTGATTATTTATATATATATATATATATATATATATATATATATATATATATATATATATATATATATTAGATGAATTCTTTTTTTTATTATTTATTTATTTATTTATTTGTGTATGCATTTATATATTGTTTGTTTATCTTCATTCCAACACTTTGTCATTTATTTAGTATAAAATACAAATATTTTATTAAATATTTAATAAATAATAAAATTTAATTAATATAAGATTAAGCTATATAAAGTCAAAAAAATACAGCAAAAATAAATAACAGGAGAGTGGCTATTTTATTTATTATTATTTTTTTATTTATTTAGGTACTACTTTTAATGTTATTCACTGAATAACAAAGACATGATTTTCTAACCAGCTTTTCTATGAAACATTTCCTCTGGGAACAGTGAAAAAAAAAACATTTTAAGTTCTATTACGTATGCAAATATATGCAAATTTATTTAGTTTTCTATTTATTTTTTAATTTACTTTTTTTTTTGCGTAAACACTCACTCACTCACTTTGCACCGCTTTATCCGAACCAGATTGACAAAAATTCCAATATCGGCAATCAAAATCTAAAACAAAGCTTAATTGTGCTATTTTAATAAAAATAAATTAAATAGTTTATAAAAGTGACCTGTTCACCTGTAGAGTCTGAAGCCAGGGATAACAACATAATACAGCTTATAACAAATAAATCATCTCGTCGTCCCTGAAGATCTTTACATCCGACGAAAAAGTAGGAAAGAGATTTATAGAGAAATCAACATGAAACCATGTTTAATTGTTTACCTGCTGCAGAGTCCAGCTTTTCTGACGGCCGAGTTAAAGTCGCTGCATTTGTGTACAATAAACACAGTGACGTCACACTGTGACACATGGAAATCCCGACTTTCGTCCCGGATCAAACTGAACAAAATAGAGCAGTGTAGGTGTAAAATAAAGCATCCATGATACTGTAGCTATCACACTAGTCTAACTTTGCCGTTTCTGCTGCGCCATTGAAGCCTCCGCTTTGCTTAGCAACATGCCGATTGATGTAAATCCGTACTAGCATGCTAGCATGCTAACTAGTATGCTAAAGTAGTAGCACAAATTAAAGGATGTTTAGTGAACTGGAGTTCCGTTTGATTTCTGTAACACATTATTATTAATACTCCTAGTACACACTGTTTAGTTAGTTGTACTCAGAGTTCAGTGAGACGCCTGAATTGTTTGCGTACTACGTTACATACTTTTTAGTACGCGATGTAAGAGTTATAAAGCCCTTTATTTTGAGAGTCCTTTCATTTTTTTGAGTGACAGAGTTCCGACTAATCGCTGACACGGATACGGGCACGCACCCGTTTCTAACCAATCGGAGCGCTTGAAGGAGGAGTCAACGGCAAACTGTGCCGTTGTATCCAATCAGTGTGAGCGCGAGAGAGCAGACCACCGCACTGCGTCCAATCGGGAAAGAGCGCGTGCTAACCAAAACAGCAGAGCAACTTCCGGGCGTTAACGCTTTCTGGGCTGTGATGTAAATCGAGTTCTCACGAAGCACATTTAGCCTCTCTGTCTCTGTCTCTGTCTCTGTCTCTGTCTCTGTCTCTGTCTCTGTCTCTGTCTCTGTCTCTGTCTCTCTCGCTCTGTCTGTCTGTCTGTCTGTCTGTCTGTCTGTATCTCTCTCGCTCTGTCTGTCTGTCTGTCTGTCTGTCTGTATCTCTCTCTGTGTTCTCTGTCTGTATCTCTCTCTGTGTTCTCTGTCTGTATCTCTCTCGCTCTGTGTTATCTGTATCCTCTCTCTCTCTCTCTTTCTCTCTCTCTCTGTGTGTTCTCTGTCTGTATCGCTCTCTCTGTGTGTGTATCTGTGTGTGTGTGTGTGTGTGTATCTATCTCTCTGTTCTCTGTCTGTATATAGTTCTCTGTCTGTATCTCTCTGTGTTCTCTGTCTGTATCTCTGTGTGTGTGTGTTCTCTGTCTGTATCTCTCTCTCTCTGTTCTCTGTATCTCTCTCGCTCTGTCTGTCTGTATCTCTCTCTCTCTGTTCTCTGTATCTCTCTCGCTCTGTCTGTCTGTCTGTCTGTATCTCTCTCTCTCTGTGTGTGTGTGTGTGTGTGTATCTATCTCTCTGTTCTCTGTCTGTATATAGTTCTCTGTCTGTATCTCTCTGTGTTCTCTGTCTGTATCTCTCTCTCTCTCTGTGTGTGTTCTCTGTCTGTATCTCTCTCTCTCTCTGTGTTCTCTGTCTGTATCTCTCTCACTCTGTCTGTCTGTCTGTCTGTATCTCTCTCTCGCTCTGTTCTCTGTGTTCTGTATCTCTCTCTCTCTCTCTCTATCTGTGTATCTATGTTCTCTGTCTGTATCTCTCTCTCTCTGTGTGTGTGTGTGTGTATCTATCTCTCTGTTCTCTGTCTGTATATATCTCTCTGTCTGTATCTCTGTTCTCTGTCTATCCCCCCCCTCTCTCTCATTCTCTCTCATAAACTCAAAAATAACTAAATAAACTCATTGCCAGTCTTCTTTCAAATCTAGCATATAATGTCTTATACAGAACAATATATATGTAGATGTATAAAACTAAACTGACCATAATCTGCTAGAGTGTGAATGTAGGACAGTGGACCCTGTGTACAAAGATTCATTAGACCATTAACACCAGGCCTTGTGAAGCTGCTGGCTGAATACCAATTACTGATCCACTGTACCCACTGGATAGCTTCTTTCATTTAAGGAACCAAGTCTTAAGCACTTGTGGATTAATTAACGTTCCCCAACTGGGATGCACAAAGAGATGATGAATGAAACTGGTTAATTTGCCAATTTTGTTTTGTATCCTGAAGGAATTCACCTAGTGAATTCAACAAAAAGTGTATTTGAATGTGCTATTTTTAGTGAAAATGAATCGGGATACAGCTACATGCTGTATATATTTATGAATATTATATTGATAGTAAACATAAATTACTAATATAATGTATGTGTCAGACATAATGTATGTGTTTTCCTGAAAAACGTTCATGAACAAAACAAATCTATATAAAATTATATCATTCACTATACAGAACCCAACCCTAGCTCATGAAAGATACACACAACCAGTAGATTGGTTTATTCATTCTCTTAGCTTTTTATTTATGTTGATATTTATCTGCAGAAAAACATTTGAATTTTGGTTGAAATATCTGGGCTGGCATTGTTGGCCTTCAGGGTTTCCAGTCAGCTCAAACTTCTCAATGTCTACATGTGGATTTCTTCAGGTTTCTTTAGGTTTCTCCAACCTTAAAAAACATGTTGGTTGATTGGGGATGTTAAACTCTTTCTATGTATGAAAGATTGTGTGGGAAATTCACGCTTATCATTAGTCATCCATCTATCCATCCGTCCATCCATCCATCCATCCATCCATCCATCCATCCATCTTCCAGCCATCTTCTATCCTACACAGTGACATTGGGAATGCAGAGTCTATCCCAGACTTAGAGACTCTGGGTACAAAGTGTGGGACACTGTGGACTGGGTACTAACCAATCACACACGTACCGATTCACACACCATTTAATGATTCCAATCAGCCTACAATGCTTTGGATTGGAGGAGGAAACCCGGAGTATGTGGAGGAAACCCTGAAGCAGGAGGAGAACAAGCATGAGAACTGCATGCACACAGGGCAGAGGTAAGAATCAAACCCACAACCCTGGAGGTGCGAGGCTAGCATACACACTAACCACTGAGTCACTGTGATGGCTTAGATATATTTTAATAATTATTATTTGGAAAGCCAGATTTAAACCTTTCAAGCAAAGCATAAGATAATAAGCTCTAAATAATACTGTTCATCAGTGCTAGATGATTAAAGCTCCCACATGTTGAAACAGGATGTAATGAAGCATGTCCTCAGAGCAGTTAAGCTAAAAGAATGTGTGAGATCCGCTTTCTCTCTGTCATGGCATCCTGCCTGGTACACAAAGACACACTCACACACACACTATACATATGCACAAACATAACACACACCAGCTTTTCTCCATTAGATGCACAAACACACACAAACACACAAAAAAAAAGAAATGAAATGAAGTCCCGATTTAAAGAAGCACAGAGGACAACGGGAGACGATTTTTACGTCATTAAATAGGACATCATGATGTAGACAAATATTCATGCAGCCGGGAGGAGACATGTGCGAGAATACAGTGTCTATAAAGCTTTTTTTTTTTTTTAATTAGAAAATAATATGAATTCAGACAACCTGTTGCTGCATTTAAGGAATGAAACTGTTTCTAGTTTATATTGTAGTTACATTTAACGTTAAAATCCCAGGACTAGTTACTTCATCAAGACATCTATAATTAGTTATGTGTTATAATAAACATCTCTTAACAGATTACCTCACTATTATTAGCTTTAAGGCATTAAAGAGAATAATGCCGAATGATCGACAGCTGCAACCAAAAACACAAAAATTTTAAAGAACTCTTTTTTATATCTTTAATCAGACTTAACCTCAGATTGATTAAAACCTCGACTCAGCTTCCTCAACTAGCATTAAACTCTTCATTAGCTCACCTGTTTGGTGCGAACACCTTCGTTAATTCAGTTAATTCTACAGATGCTATTAACTCATCTCAATCTGTACCACAGACTTTGAAAATTCAGAGAAATAATCAGTTATCTACATTTTAAATTTAACTATTAGCCCAAGTGTACGGTAGGTCTTGTTTTGTTGAAATGTTTATTTGTATATATTTCTATTCAGTTGCCAGTGGTGATTACTAATACAATCCAAACAGGTCCTACACCTTCATGAGTCAAAGCAGGCGTGTCGGATCAGATTGGAAATCTGCGATCCTCGTTATACATGTAAAACAGGGTGAACACAAACACTGTCGTGGATTACGGCTTTAGTTAACGAACTTCTGGAAACGCTTAAGTTCGTTTAAGCCTGTTTTACTGGTAGTGTACAAAAACAACCGAGTCGAGTTGAGATTAAAAAACAAGGACGGTTAACGACAATTTTTTTTTTCCAGTGCCAGTTACAGTATGTTTTTGATTAAAATCTAAGAGTGTGTGCGCTTAAGCCACTAATATGAAGCACGGTGTAGGATGACAACAAATCCAGCTACTAAAGAACAGCTACAAGTACAGAGGCTATGATGAGGAAACATAAACAAATCATGCTAATAGACAGAAAATGATCTTTAATACCACAAGCTCACATCGAAGATGGTTGTTTATGGATCATGGTGTTTGACAATGTAAACAGAACGTAGTGATTTTCTATCATTAGAGGATCTTTATTTTATAATCTGACATGGAGGACGTTATCGCACAAGATATATAGAGAATACTGTGGAAATCTTGTGGAGTCTAAAATTGAAAAATAAAACAATACGACGATCGTTTTAAACAAAAGTCTCTATGAGGTTTAGCAATATTTTAAGCTACAAAACCTGTGCAGCTTTTCCCAGTGAATTGATCAAAATAATTAATATAATAGAATATACAATATACTAATATTAAATTCCATTCATTCCCAAGCAATAACACATTTGTCATTTGGTTGAGCCTACATACAAAAACATAGAATGAAATGTCTCTCTCTTTCCGTTGTTGTCTTCTCTTCTAATTACAGTGTAAGAGAATTCATTAAACAGAAAACTTTAATCTCATTATTCTTCTTTAAATAACACAAACTAATAATGCCTTAGTTTTAAATATATACAATTATATGAGATATATATGAGACAAAAAAAATCATCTCGAGATTTCAGAATAATTCAATTATTCCATTTATTTCCACTTGGAAGAAGAGATTTTTTATGAGATTTTGACGTTCGATAACCACGCCACGCGTGAACATGCGAAATGACACGCACGCTTTCCAGAAGCAACATCTGTGTGGGGACCAGTACAAAAAGTAGCGTGATAGCACTCCTAAATGACAATGTTTATAGTCTCTCAATCAAGGTTACAACAACGTTAATGCAATATGGAAACCATTGGATTTACACCGGAATGGGCATAATGCCAGGTCAATACATTCACGAATCATGTATGATTTTACATGATTTTTCCACTTGATTATCAAGAATTCAGTTTTCAAAACTTAAAATGTAAATATTACTTTCTCGTGATTTCTAGTAGTAACCATATTTTTGATATCAGGAATTACATTTTACACTAGTAAAAATTATATCTGCTATTGCATATTCACTAGTTGAATATGGCAAGAGCCAAGTCTTATTATAAATAGTGTTTTATATTTGAAAATGGATAAAGAGGAATATCTGAGGGAGGCATGCTTATAAAATGAATAATAGTAGTTATCTATAACTTACAGGTGCTATGCTGAAATTTTTTAGTAAAGGAGATGCTGTCAAGTGTGAATGTGTGGCAAATGGTTTATATGGCTCACGGGTCAGGTAGGAGGGCGCCTTAGCAGAATTTTGCTTAGGGCCCCAGGGAGGTCAGGATCGGCTCTGCACACACACACACACACACACACACACACACACACACACACACACACACACACACACACACACACACACACACACAGTAACAGGATTATACTCCGAGTTGCTCTTCACCTGAAGCTCCTGATAATCTTTATTAACAACACTGTTACTACACACTAATAAATTATTACTGATTTCTTCATGCATTCATCTCCAGTAAGAGCTTCAAGCCTACACACACACACACACACACACACACACACACACACACACACACACACACACATACACACACTTCTTCACACCTAGTTTAGAGACTCCAATCCATGTACTTGCATGTCTGTGCATGTCTTTAGAGAGTCTGTGTAGATTGACGAGTTGATGCCTGTTCAGAAAACTGGAGCTCAATGGAGCTTATGGTTAATAAAGCATGTCATTCAGAGTAAATGGTGCTTTGTGCAATTCATCAAGAAGTTACAACTTTTTCTTTTTAAATTTAAACTCACACCTTGGGTCCATATCCGTATCCATGGTTATGGCTGCTGTCTGATTTTATTCTCCTACTTGTTTTATGGATTTATTATTTCCTCCTGTAAGGATTGGGATCAGACACATTTGTTTGTGAATTCTCTGAAAATCAAGTGCATGCCTGAAAAATTGATTTCCTTTAGATCGGTAAGTGTCGGACTAAACAGGGTGTCGTGTGAATAGCGATTTATTCCCCTCTCTCGTCTCACTCTCATGCAAATGATATGGTGCAGTGATATTATGCGGCTGAATGCTTCTCCCAGTCCTCGAGGATAAAATAGCACTTTAATGAAAGACGCTTCTGTAGTAGGAGCTTTGGAGCGTGAATAATCACACAACTGTTAGACCGAGAACAGACCTGACTCTTACAGTACAGTTGAGTAATTATAGCATGTGTCACACTCACTCTCTCTCTCTCTCACACACACACACACACACACACACACACACACACACACACACACACACACACACACACACACACACACACACACACACACACACACACACACACACACACACACACACTCGTACACACACTCACTCCCACAGAGTCTGGAGTCAGAAACTCTTCTACAGAAACTCTAAATGGACTCTTTCATGCTCTGTGTGTTTGGGTTGACATGCTGTAATTAATAATTACACGTGTGTGTGTGTGTGTGTGTGTGTGTGTGTGTGTGTGTGTGTGTGTGTGTGTGTGTGTGTGTGTGTGTGTGTGTGTGTGTGTGAGTGAGAGTGAGCGAATTATGTGTTTCCAAGGTAACTGCTCCATGAAGCTTCACCGAGTTTATTTTGGGCTGAAAGTGAAGTAGATGGCAGGTTCAGCTGAGCTTATTGACAAGTGTCATATCTTTTAAAAAACTGATAAAACGACCTCTAGCGATCTTCATCTTAAGGGACAGAGTGAATAAGGGAGATAGAAGAGAGATTGGTTGATGAATGGAGAAAAGGAAATAGCAAGGAGCGAGTGAGAGAGTGAGAGAGATGGAGAGAGAAAGTGAGTAAGAAACAGAGTGATGAAAATAGACAGGGAGAAAAAGAGAGACGGAGTGAAGAAAAGAGAGAGAGAGAGAGAGAGAGAGAGAGAGAGAGAGAGAGAGAGAGGAGAGATAGATGAGAATGAGATAAAGTGACAGAGGGAGAGAAAAGGAGAGAGGAGAAGAAGAAGAAAGAATTAATGAAAAGAGAGACAGAAAGAGTGACAGAGGGAAAAGTCTGGGAGACTGAATGAAGAAGAAAAAGAAACAACATGAGAAAGTGAAAGAGACAGACTGTAAGAACAGGTATGGATAGAGTTGGGTATAAGAAAAGAAGGGGAGAAAAGAGAAGAAGAGTCATTTTAATCAACGTAAAGGGACTGAGCTGAAGAAAGTTCAACATTACACTCTGGCTCTTTTTAGAAGGTAGGTGTACTGTAACAGACAGGTTTATTTTACTCTCATAGCACACACACACACACACACACACACACACACACACACACACACACACACACACACACACACACACACACACACACACAGTAGTGTATCTGCAGTTGCTCTGCACCTGAAGCTCCTGAAGGTCCCAGCAGTAGTAACTTGGTGGATCTGAGATTCAAACCTACAACCTTCCACTACTCTAACACAGCCCACTACCACATCCCTCACAAATAGCTTTTTTCAAATTTCATTAGCATGTTTAAATCCAATGAATAGTCTGGTATCTATGTAACCTCTTGTATATAATGTCCTCGAGGACATCGGTAACAAACACACAATGCTCAACTTTCACACCAATTCAACTCTGCAAAGGTGTAGCACCACCTCTGGGATTCACACATGGAAACAAGTTCAAAACTGTGCACACAGGAGCTGATTGGACCATATGGGAGTACCAGAGACTCTGCTTATCTCTTTGCTAAAGCTCGGTTCATATCAACCATAACAGCTCTTTCACAGCTCGCTGGAAAAAGGTCCGAAGCAATCATCAAGGATTTCAGTAGAAAAAAACAACCATACAGAAAGTGAATGACAATAAAAATAAATGAATGAGAAATAATATAAAATTCTAGTGAGCCCTTAGACACCTCAGTGTCATCAGATAAGAGACAGGAAATAATCATCCTGGAGCTTCTCCATGGGAGTGTGTGCGTTTGTAATTTTCCTGGAGGAGTTGGTTAGAGATAATGAATCACTTTGTCACTCAGACTCCTTTAAGTGTGTGACTCGTGTGGGAACAACCTCCAGGTGAACTCTCTCTCTCTCTCTCTCTCTCTCTCTCTCTCTCTCTCTCTCTCTCTCTCTCTCTCTCTCTCTCACACACACACACACACACACACACACACACACACACACACACACACACACACATGCACACACAGACGAGTTTGGAAGAAAATATAATGAAAAGCAGCAAAAAAGAGATCTTAATGAGGTGCGATGGAGGGAGAGAGGGAAGGAGGAAGAATGTGAGCATTGAAGACAGACATCTAAAATAATACTGATAGAAGAATAGAAGGAATTCTAGAGGTGATGGAGAGAGGAGGATAAAAACTGTTCTTAAATGTTAAAAGACAAAACAGAAGTAAACTGCAGGCAAAACACACTGTTATCTGATTTCTTTATTTCAGCCTCAGCATTTAGGATATTAGACCACTCAGCCATCCATCCATCCATCCATCCATCCATCCATCCATCCATCCATCCATCCATCCATCCATCCATCCATTCAGCTATCCAACCATCCATCCTTTCATCCAACAATCCTTCCATCCATCCTACCATCCATTCATCCACACACACACACACACACACACACACACACACACACACACACACACACACACACACACACACACACACACACACACACACACACACACACACAGGACATTATATAAAGGCATTTGTTTCTGTTTTGTTTCATTTGTTTATATCAAATCGAGCTAGAAGAACCTTGAACCATAACCTCAAGTATCCCAGCCTTTTGAGCCAATAGAAAACAAAAAAAAAACAGGACACTGGTCTCTATCACTAAAAAATAGGCTAGACCATTACTTAGCATAACTCTAAGAAAAAAACAAAACAAAAACAGCTATCTAATGTTACCCCAAACCTCTTACTACAATTCTATCTTTATCTGATCAACTTAATGTCCATTAACTTCACTAATAAATAAATAAAAGTAGTTTGTTTGCAGTGAACTATTTGTATCACTCTGTCTGCTAGATTTTAGCGATGTTGCCATCTTTGACCTTGTACATGATCTTCGATATACAGCACAGCTCTTAACTGAAAGACAGAGATCTTTTTCTCACTTGAGTTGTCTAATTAATGAGAGAAGCAGTCTTCAGTGAACTGGGAACACTTCACGATCTCCTTGCGGCCCCTGCAGGCTGTCGAACGACTGATAAACCACAAGACTTGAACAGGTCACTGTACCTAAAACGATTTAGAGAAAACATCACTATTAGGGAGCTCCAGACTTGAAGAAATCGGTATGCGTCCAGTGAAAGAGATACGAGACACCCTACCGCTTCTCTCCCGTTATTTGACCCTTTATATCCACTTGTGCTGCATTGTCAGTGTTTAAATAGATTATAAATAGGACAGATTTCAGCTTCACTCCAGGGCATCTTACATTAAATGATTGTGGGCAAAATTGAATGTTGTGCCTGCAGCGTTGAGAAAACGACACCGTAAAGACAACAGATTTCAATCTCTGCTTTCAGACAGCGGGTTCTGTTTACAAGGTGAACAGGCTCTTAAAGCGAGCAGTTACAGTCACTGCCTGGTGTCCACATCAAGTGGGCAGATAAAACAATAAAACCAGGGAAATGGCATCTGTGTGGCCAACCAAAGAGTCATAAAAGCCCAATTTGTCCCTTTTAATCTGCTCCATGAGTCTGATAGAGATGGCGCCGAGCATGGTAGCCGTGTTGCGAGCTGCGAGGAAACTTTGCAGTTTTTCAATTATCTTACTAGTTATTCTGCTATACTAAGCATTTTGCACATTTTTTAACCTGTTTGTAAATTGTTCTAATTTCTGTTTCTTAACTATTGCATGTAAGTAGTTCTGCAATTTCTGGAGCTCGTTCCCAAAAATTTCACTCACCATGGCACATGTGCTGTGGTGATGTGACAATAAAGGTGACTTGACTTGACTTGACTTGACTTGATAGCCTTACCAACTGTGTATTATCCTGCTAGCAACCAGCCAGTAAACACAGATTCATGTCCAGTCAGCATGCAGAGTGTGTATTTACTGTACTCTGGATTAGATGCTAATGAAGAGATTCCCATTCAGAAATGTTGGACATTTTTGTTTATCATGTTGAGAAGTGAGATCATGCGGCAGTGTAATGACATGCAGGTGAAATCGAACCAATTATCAATTACTGTCAATTATTTTTGATGGTAAATATTTCAGGAGAATGAATAATATGCAGTCACATTCACATGTTCAAATTGATTTAATATATTGAATAATTATGAATAATTTGTATTATTCTATTTTTCTATTCTTTAAACGATTTATTTGTAAAAAAAAAAAAAAAAACATAAATTAATGTATCTTTTGTTGTGTTGTATTTAATTAATCGGTTAAGTTATAATAATAATAATAATAATAATAATAATAATAATAATAATAATAATAATAATAATAATAATAATAATAATAACAATAATTATTATTATTGTTATTATTATTATTATTATTATTAAAGTTGTATTATGATCAATATAATCCCAATTATAACTTCATTGCAGCTCCAGGATGTAACATTACAAAATATGACATAGTTCATGGGGGTAAATACTTATAGAGGAGACACCAAACACATGTGGTGTTTGAGGACAACAACCTGCTAATAAGTACACAATAGATGGACCGAATATCACTGTAAAAACTACGTTATTAATATCGACACTTTCCAGTGTTTATAACAGTTTATAATCACACCCTCCAGTGTCACCCAAATGAGGATGAGGTTCACTTTTGAGTCTGGTTCCTCTCAAGGTTTCTTCCTCTTCCGTCTAAGTGAGTTTTTCTCACCTCAGTCACCTCAGGCTTGTTCGCTCAACTTTTTATAGTATATTTCTTAAGTTCTGTAAATCTGCTTTGAGAAAATGTCCATTGTATACAAATAAAATTGAATTGAATTGAACTGGACCTGTGCAAGTTGCTGTATCTTACACACATCCTTGCTGTAACTGTAGCTAGCAAAAATTACAAACCCTCAGGAGAATATATGATGAAGATCCTACAGACTGACTACAGCTAGTCCCTCGGCCACGTGTCTTCACAGAGTTGAGGCTACTCTCGTACTCTGGCTGTAATTGGATATCGATTCACTGAATTAAAGTGCTGAGTAATGTGCTGCCTCGACACATGAGGTAGAAGTGTGTTGAAGGCCACTGAGAAGCTAACAGGCATTAACTTCCTGTCTGATGGTCACAGGAAGACTGTTGGAAAGAAAGGATGATGAAGAATCTAATCTTTATAACTGGTGGAAATCCAATCAAATTACACAGTAATATTTCTATTATTTGGAAACAGCTTTTAATATTTAAATAAACCATTTATTTTGAATATATTCAGTTTCCGGAGAAGGAGAGAGATGGGTTTAAACATTCATTCATTCATTCATTTATTCACTTATCCGAACTACCTCGGGTCACGAGGAACCTGTGCCTATCCCAGGCGTCATTGGGCATCAAGGCAGGATACACCCTGGACGGTGTGCCAACCCATCACAGGGCACACACACACTCTCATTCACTCACGCAATCACACACTACGGACAATTTTCCAGAGATGCCAATCAACCTACTATGCATGTCTTTGGACCGGGGGAGGAAACCGGAGTACCCGGAGGAAACCCCCGAGGCACGGGGAGAACATGCAAACTCCACACACACAAGGCGGAGGCGGGAATCAAACCCCCAACCCTGGAGGTGTGAGGGAAACGTGCTACCCACTAAGCCATCGTGCTCCCCTGGGTATAAACAATGTTATATAAAATATAAGAGCTGTGCAGGAGAAAAATATCATAATTGAGCTAGTTTAGAATTCCAAGTTTGTCCTCTCTTTCTTTGCTAAAGTCTTTTTGTGCAACTCATGATTTAAATGGACTTTATTTGGATTATATGTCAGATACTGGCATAAAATAACCCATAAGACTGAAGTCAGTGGAAGAGGAAATCAATTTGGATTGAAAAATTATTTATAAATAAAATGTAAAAAAGTGCCTGCGTAAGTATTTGCCTCATTGGCGTCAAATCCAATGCAGCGCTCCTCCAAAATAATCACACAAAAATACCAGCAGCCTCATTACATCCATCATTATTTAGAGTGTGTATGAGCTGATGCTGGGATTGCCAAACCATTATAGAGCCCCCAAGCTGAATAATTACACAGTAAAAGCACTTACCACCATCATTACTAATCACTAGGATGGACAGTTTATGACAGATAACGGGTCAAAATGAAATGATGAAGCAGCAAGGAAGTCATTTTTCTTTGTCTGACTTTTGCATTGTTCTACAGAACGATACGGTCAATTCTAATAATTTATTGGGACTTATACAGAAACTGTTCACCTGCGTTTCTTTTGGCAATATGACTTGGGAGACGGGGAACAATTTCACTCTCGTTATCAACCCGTCATTTAGAAATATTCTTTTTTCTTAATACCAGAAGAATTTTAGCTACATTATACAGTGTATGGGTTTGTCAAAATAAATTACAAAACAAAAGCCCCCCAAAAATCTGTATTATATTAGCTACCAAATGATGTGATTACATCAAATTAAAACAAACTATTCTCGCTGAGTTTGATAATTATATATTTATACTTATATCATATAAATATTTTTTATTTTTCAAACTATTCTCACTTATTTATTTATTTGTTTGTTTGTTTATATTTTCTCTATGTTTCCTTTTGTAAATGTGTAGTTAAATTCTAACGTATTGTCATTTTTAACTTTAATTCTAGATTTTTATGTCATTTTGATCTGTTTTAATGACAGACAGTTGAAAAAAGTCACAATTTCCATGTCATACTATGAATTGTATATGTGACAAATAAAATGGAATTTTGTCGGTATTATTGTTATGCATTGTATGATACTTCGGCCAAGGATGAGATTCATGAGATTTATGACTGAGTAGTGACTGCTGCTCAATGCAGATTCGAAAGCTCTATCTAATCCATCAAAATCCACTCAGACAGGAACCATATAAAATATCCCCTGCTTCAGTAGGTCAATAAGACACTTCACGCTCGCTAAAAATAGTAGCTGAAATTTAACGCATGCACCTGCAGAAAACAGACAGCTCAAAATGCTCCGGTTTTCTTTTTTTCAAAGCTATTTTTATTCTATTTCAAGTGTCAAATAACACTGTACTCCTGATCTGGCTATTTTTATCCTAGGTGCTTTTATTCTTGTATTAATTAATTTATTTATTTTTCACTCTCCATTTATCAAGCGGAGCAGGTGGTGCAATTTCTCATGAGACAAATCCAGCACGTTGCAAGGTACAGAGTCACTGCATGAATGCTTTCTGGACGTCTCTCTGGTGCCATCAGCAGAAGTGGAAATCTTTCCGGTGTGTGAACAAAAGAAATTAATGTACAATATGTATAGCAGTCTGAGAAAACCTGCCATATGACAAATAGCCAAAAAAGATTTAAAACCAAAAATGACATCTGTTTCTGTTTTTTTTTTTATTTATTTCATGAAAAAGATCCCTGCTGTTTTAATTAACTTTCTAAACTAAGTGTTTGTGACTTGATTATGTGGCTATGTAGGAAACAAACTGGGATGTAAAAACAGATGGTCCAATGATGTTTAATAGCTAGTTGAGTGTGTGTTTCACAGTGTGTCTTGAATACCAAGCTTGGATCAAATTCTTGGTTATGTGTCATATAGAAACTGATGAAAGTAAGTAAGTAAGTAAGTAAATAAATAATTAACATGTGTTGTAGGCTGACTGGCATCACTAAATTATCCCTAGTGTGTAAATGGGTGAGTGAATGTGTGTGTGAGTGCACTGTGATGGATTGGCATTCTGTCCAGGATGAACGCTCACTTGTGCCCAGAGTCTTCTTGACAGGTTCCCCGTGACCAGGTAGAATAGAATAGAAGCCTTTATTTAGTCACATATACATTACAGCACAGTGAAATTCTTTCTTCACATATCCCAACTTTGGATATTGCGGTCAGAGCACATTCATGATACAGCACCCCTGGAGCAGAGAGGGTTAAGGGCCTTACTCAAGGGCCCAACAGTGACAGCTTGGCAGTAATGGGGCTTGAACCACAATAAATAAACAACCCAGAGCCTTAACCACATGAGCCACCACTGCCCCAAAATATATTGAACCTATCAATATTCCACTTCATGGAAATCTTTAGTAAAAGGCGAAGGTTTTGAGTGTGACTGTGACGAGTGTGACTGAATAAAAACCTGAGCTATACAGTATAAAATATAGCACTAGGACAAGTGGTGAACAGAATGGATGGATGGATAGCTGGATGGATAGCTGGTTATCAGCTAATATTCGTTGACTGAAACATATTATTACTTAAACTCTATAGATAAAACAAACCAAGATGTGCATTTTTTTATTCATCATTCAAATTTGGCCAATAGACCTAAACTCACCGAAGTAGTCATTATTTATATAGTGTAATAAACCATCATTGATCCTGAGGTAAATCCCCCTCATGCAGGTATTATTTTTGTTCATATCTGGCTGTTGGTTTTTAATTAAACCTAGGCAACCTTGTAGCTTAATATCAGCCACTGCCACCCTGATCATGCAGCATGGACACTGTAGCATACGTTCATATACCATCAACCATCATCATCTTCCTTCCTTCCTTCCTTTTTTCTGACCACTAAGTTCCAGTGCACAAATTGATTTTTTTATTTTTTAAGCCCTGTGAAAATGGCAAGGAAAAAAAAAATTAAAACAACAACAAAGCGCCAATAAAACAATAGCGTGCCTTCTATTTATACACATTTTCTCATCATTTTGTTTTTCTAATTGTAACCAGACCTAAAAATGCTAAATAAATGTATTTATTTACACTGTAAATGATTTCCCCAGTCTAGTACATGTATAGATTGTATAGTATCAAGCTTTTTTCGGTGTGTGAGCAACGGCTCATCAATAGATTTAGTGTCAGGGCCCTGTGGAGTAATCGCACACCTTTATAAACTCACCTGCTCTGTCTCAGGTGGGATAAACAAACCGAGCAAAGATAGAAACCAGCGCTTACGTAGGACTGTTGCTGGGGCGATTTCTGCGAGACAAGATTTAAGAAATTTGTTCTAATTTAAGACATAGCTAAAAACATAATTAACACCAATGGAGCAGATAAAATAACATCTGCCTGCACAGATTATTTACTAAATGTCATGTATCAGAGGAAGATAATTTTCTCTCTTTTCCTTTTGAAGAGCTCAGGGCAATCAGTAGCACTAGATATCCAACAACACTTTATACTTATCTGATGCCATCGTTGCGCAATTTCTCATTACTCATTGCATTCGTCATTTTCAATCACAGGTCTGTGCCACAGGGAGCTAATTTAGCACAGCATGAGTTCTCAAGACATTACCTACACTCTCATTTTTATCATCGGACTGAGGATTCACTGTCAAATGGCTATAAACAAAATGATAAGGTATACCCTGCCGTAACAACCATAGCACACTGTGCACACTCATTTAATGGGTCTGGAAAACTTAGGCAGATCAGTGTGTGTTTGTCTTACAGATCTCATACTCTAATTAAAGAGTGTGAAGTCCCTTCTGAGGATGGAGGCGATAAGTGTGACCTCAGGTGCACTACTAATAGTCCAGAGGATGACACACGGAAATTTCACACTATTTAGAAGATAACAAAAAAAAATGTCTTTGACGACTTTAACAAAGTCTCAGCCAACCAAGAATAGTAACATTTTCAAAACTGTAAAGCAAAAAGAAAAAGGTGAAAGGTTTTTATTCAGGGAACAAAGCAGTAAGGAGTCACATGTGAACAATGATTTAGTTGATTTTCTTGATACGGTGAAGATTCATTTGATTCAATTGATTCATTTGATTCAGTGGTCAGAGTCAGTTGATATATTTGATTCATTGGAGTCCAAATCAGTTGGTACATTTGATTTAGTTGAGTCAGAGATCCACAGAGTCTTAAACCTTTAAAAAATGGTATTATTGTTGTTCAGATGGTCCATTTAAATTTTAATTTATACTGGATTGAATTTATTTGTCCAGTATTTTCTAATTTATACTGGACAGACTCTGACTGCCCAATATTTTCAAGATCTTTAGCTGTCACGTACACAGTTATAAAACTGTATACAAAATACAACTTGCAGTAAAATGAAAACCTGACATACTGTTTTTCAAACTGTGCACATAATTAATATATTTAGGAACTAAGTTAAAAAAAAGGGGGGCACGGTGGTTAGTGGTTAGCACGTTCGCCTCACCTCCAGGGTGGGGGTTCGATTCAGCAAAAGACTTGAGACTGGGAAAGAGGTTCACCTTCCTGCAAGACAATGACCCTAAATATACAGCCAGAGCTACAATGGAATGGTTTCATTCATTCAACGGCCCAATCAAAGTCCAGAACTAAATTTAATTGAGAATCTGTAATGAGACTTGAAAATCGCTGTTCACAGAAACTCGTCATCCAATCTGACTCAGCTTGAGCTATTTTGCAAAGAAGAATGGGCAAAAATGTCACTCTCTAGATGTGCAAAGCTGGTAGACACATCCTGTACCCCAAAAGACTTGCAGCTGTAATTGCAGCGAAAGGTGGTTCTACAAAGTATTGACTCATTGGGGCTGAATACAAATGCACGTCACACTTTTCAGATATTTATTTGTAAAAAAATTGGACACTTTATCATTTTCCTTCCACTTCACAATTAGGTGCCACTTTGTGTAGGTCTATCATATAAAATCCTAATAAAATACATTCTTGTTTGTGGTTGTAACGGGTCAAAAGGTGAAAAAGTTCAGTGGGTACAAATACTTTTGCAAGCCACTGTAACCATTTTACCATTTTAAACCATCCCTTACAGCTAGCATTCTCAAACATACAAATTATGAACAAAATCAACACATTCGGTTTTTATTTTTCTCTGCAGTCTCCTAATGCACAAGCCAGAGGCTCATCATGCCTCATGCTGTTTTTAGTCTTCATTACAGAAACTGCTTGAATGACAGAAACAAAAAATATGTGCAGGTGGTATGGAAAACATGGTAATGCATAAATTTCCATCGCTTTATTAAAGGACTGCAGGGGAGGAACGCTGAGTTTTTTCTAAGCAAAAGAACAGAAGAGAAACCCCGCAGACTTCCACTAACACTAATCTCCTCATGCTATGGCTTTCACTAATATCAGTAAAACCACTGAAACCTGTTTATTATGCAGCTAATCAGTATTCAGCTCACACACTATGACCAAAATTATAAAATAAATGTTGTACTATTTATAGATCTCTGACTTGATTTGCTGGGCTAATTCTGTTTAGACTCAGACAGTTTCAGTTCATGCTTTAGATTATGCAGTTCACTCACTCAGTACTATTACAGATCGGACTCCATTGCGGCACTAATTCGATTTTAGTATGATGTCCATTTAAGATTTGATTTTGTTACTGGACAGAAAGATTATTGTTATTACATATTATCCGTACTTTCTTTATTAATGGCTTTTAAAGATGGGAGTGGAGGTCAAGCGGTTAAGGCTCTGGGTCAAGGATCAGGGTTCAAGCCCCAGCATTGCCAAGCTGCTACTATCAGGTGTTTGAGGAAGACCCTTAACCCTCTTTCATCCAGGGGTGCTTCAGGGCTGACTCTGCACTCTGAATTGAGATAAGCAAGTCGGCACTGTTTCTGTTTATTGTCTTTTGTGTATTGTCTTGTATTTTTTATTTGCACTTTCTTTTGTCCTGCACTGCCTTATTTGTCTTTTCCTGCACTGTCTTGTCTGTCTTGTTCTGCACTGTTTGCACCAGGTCACAGAGACGCACGTTATGTATCTAGGACTTACTTACTAAGTCCTTGGCTCTGTCTTTGTTTTATGTACCATCGTGGTCCTGAAGAAACGTTGTCTCATTTCACTGTGTACTGCAACAGCTATATATTGTTGAAATGACAATAAAAGCTTCTTGACTTGTCTTGACTTGCCTTGACAAAGAAAGAATTTTACTGTGCTGTAATGTATATGTGACAAAATAAAGGCTTCTATTCTATTCTACTTATTTCACAATGAATAAAACTACAGCAGCTGCCACTGCTGGGCCCCTTAGCAAAGGCCCTTAACCCTCAGTTGTATAAAATGAAATTAAATGTAAGTCACTCTTGATAAGGGTGTCTGCTAAATTCTGTAAATGATACACAGGAATCTATATAAAGGTGCTCATTAGGGTGAAACAAAACACTGGTGATGTTATGGGGCTGATGGGAATTGTAGTCAAGAAGCAGCCTTTTATTTTGTCACGTTACATTAAAGCACAGTGAAATCCTTTCTTCTACTTTCCCAGTATTGAAAGTTGGGTCATCAGCCATTATACAGCACCATTAGAGCAAAGAGTAACAGTGTCAGCTTGGCAGTGCTGGGGCTTGAACCTCATTCCACCGATCAACAACCCAGACCCTTAACCACTTGAGTCACCACTGTCAAGCACAGACTGGTCATAACCATGTCATAGTCGCCTTATGAAAATGTTCAGTAAACATCTCCTTATTGAAAAGTTCATCATATAAACAATTCTGATTTTTAATGTTGTTAAATAACAACACTTTTATTTGTTATTATAGCTTTAGTCTTTTGTCTGGAACATGTAAATGATGTTTACTGTACTGTAGAAACAATAAAATTATTAGAACTAGTGCATTTATATTTATACACAGTAAATCATGGACTTGAAGCTCTGTCCCAATCAGAGCTATTGTCAAAGCTACTGAATGTTTTCTGACCAATCAGATTCAAGAATTCAATAACACTGTGGTATAATTTAAAATATTTTTATTCTCTCTCTCTCTCTCTCTCTCTCTCTCTCTCTCTCTCTCTCTCTCTCTCTCTCTCTCTCTCTCTCTCTCTCACACACACACACACACACACACACACACACACACACACACACACACACACACACACACAATTAATATAATCTTTTTGTCATTAGTGCTCTGTTTATGCTTCATCTAATTTTTTCTGTGGCCTTATTTCTGTTGTACTTCCTGTTTAGTTTGTGTTCTTCCTCTTTTGGGGACCTAATGACTTTCTGAAGCATATTATAACATGAACAGATGCAGTGGCACTTGATTATGCAATAAAAATCATGCAGCCATACCTATAAACATCTTATAATATACAGTATAACTATATATCACATAGACAGTTCTATGATTCATGATGTAGCTACAGCGAGGATCATCAGATCCCATTTTCGTCATAGCCACATCCATAAAGGAAACAAGAAATAAATGAGAACCAGAAATAAACTGGATAAGAAAATGATGTCATTGTTTAAATGTTTAATGAAATTATTGGTAGTTTGCTGTAATGTAGGAGGAATAGCATGCATGTGTGTGTGTGTGTGTGTGAGGAAAAAATATTTTTCCTCATATCACAGTGCTATCGAATTCCTGAATCTGATTGGTCAGAAAGCATTCAGCAGCTTTGACAATAGCGCTGATTAGGACAGAGCTTCAAGTCCACGATTTACTGTATGCACTATTTTGATTGTTTCCACAGTACAGTAAAAATAATTTACATGTGCAAGACAATCTAAAGCTAATATCAAATGAAAGTGTTGTTATTTAGATTGTTGTTTTTTTATTGCTCAGCCTGTCAATTTTTATTCCTTCATTATGTAATATCAGCAATGAAAATAAGCACATAGAGTTTGATAATTTGAGCAAATCCCAATGAATCTAGGGCTCACAATCAGAGCTGCACAGGTATGAGCGAAATGTTTAAGACCTGATGAGAGATTGAAGAATTTGTTCAAGTGTATACGAGGGATTTGAGACTGGACACGGAGTTCATGATTCGTGTTTTGATTATGTTTTGGTTTTTGTCCTGCTTCTGCTCCTGTCTTATCATGGGTGTGTTTCCTTAATTTTTTCAGCTGTTTCAGCTGTGTTTCCCTTTGATTCATATTTTTTCCTTTTCTACTTCCTTATTTATAAGTCGTATGAGTTGTAATTATGCAGTTGTTGTATTTTTGCCTCGAATCAAATAACACTTACGTGACGTGACATGCAGCTAAGTATGGTGACCCATACTCAGAATTTGTTTTCTGCATTTAAACCATCCAAAGTGCGCACACGCAGCAGTGAACACACAGCAGTGAACACACAGCAGTGGGCAGCCATTTATGCTGCGGCACCCGTTGAGCAGTTGGAGGTTCTGTGCCTTTCTCCAGGGCACCTCAGTCGTGGCCGGCCAGAGACTCGAACCCATAACCTTAGGGTTAGGAGTCAGACTCTCTGACCATTAGGCTACGACATAATGTCATACGAGTATGATAAATTCCCACATACTAGTCCATTTCTTTACAGAATGCAACGTTACTCAACAAAACTGAACCACACATGCTGACATGTTCACACACAGCTCTTTACACATCAAATGTGGCAGTGACACATCATGCCTGGCAAACCCACATCTCAGTACACAACGTGGCTTGGCACAGTGGTGGACACATATGCTGTGGCACTTGGTCAGTGCTGTGAGGAAGGACCTACCGAGAAGCTGACAGATCAAACCAGATCGTTATTCACACAGTAACCAGTGATGACTCAACCCACTTTAGTCTTTAGCGACTTCACATCCGAAATATCAGCCGCTTCTCTCTACTAGGAATTTTATACAATACAACAAAATGTAGTGCGGTAGCTTTCAGACAGTAACGAGGAATTAAAGGAATTTAAATTAAGAAATAAATAAGAATAAATGAACAGAGTGCAAGGTAAAATATAGACAAGATTAATTATAAGTATAATGCCTTGATGTGAGTTAGAATCGCTGCATTTGAGTTACATTCTATGTCTTTCATATTGTTTTTTATTTCTTTTCATTTTTATGGAATTCTGTTGATTCGTATTTAAAAAATCTTTTTGTTTTTTTAATTTTGCATTTCTTTTAAAAAACGTTTATTTATTACTTTTATTTTTATTTTTATTTTTTTTAGTTATTTTTATTAATACAGCATCTAATTGTGTTCACGCTAAAAAAAACTCTAATCGTGACTTATTTTGAAATGAGGTCTATTGCATTTGTATTTCATTTTGATCCTCTCTATGTTTCGATTAACATCCGTTACATTCGAGTCGCATCCTGAGACCTATTTAATTCGGGGACGCTCAGGCTGAGATCTGGTGCTTCTGAGTAAAAATTTCCCTTTTCTTCCACCTTCTCCCAGTCACACAGACTAATGAGCTTTTTCTCTTAAAAAAAAAGTAATCTAGTAAATGAAATTTAGAGGATCTGTAGACACCGAGTCATGAAGTAGGAGCAGCTGCGCCGCCTTGCACTTTATAGAAACAGGCCGAGTTTTTAAATAAGGATTAGAAACACTTAAAGCAAGTGTGTTACTAAAGTAAGTCAGAGAGTCGTGTAATAGGGTTTTTATTAACTCTGGCTCACAGGGTGCCAGCTGCAGAAGACTAAAGCCTGACTGTGTGTTTGTACGCCGGCCAAAGTGAAGCGATACTGTATTTCTCACATAATGTGTGACACCAGCTGATAATTACAGATTTCCCAGGTCCAGGATAAACAAATGTAATCAATCTGCCTTCAGTTAGCAGGCAAACATGGATTCAGAAACCAGCTGAAACCGAGCAGCACCTTCATTCCTTCATGTGTTCTCATTTAACCGAACAGGAGGAGAGCAGATCTGAGGAGGAATGGAAGCACAGTGGGAGAGAAACAAAGAGATGGCGAGATGAGGAGAGAGATACAGAGCCGACGGATGGAGAGGGAACAAAGGAGGGAAGCCCTGCCAAACAAAGCATGGGCACAGAAAGAAGAGAGGAAGAGATGAAGGGAAACAGAATGTGGTGCTGCCAAATGTCACCATCATAGGAGATGATCATATGAGACGAATAAACATGTACGAGTTTAATTTCGAAGAGGATTCGTGTTCAGTGAGTGGGACAGATTTCTGGTGATATAACAGTGAGACCAATCAAAAAGATCATCAATTTATTAAATAGGAAAGTATCGTGTACATCGGATAAGCGGTAGAAAATGAGTGAGAGAGAGTGAGTGAGTATCGTGTGCAGTGCAAAGTGTGTGTGTGAGTGAATGAGAGTGTGTGTGTGCCCTGTGATGGGTTGGCACTCCGTCCAGGGTGTATCCTGACTTGATGCCCAATGACACCTGAGATAGACACAGGCTCCCCGTGACCCGAGAAGTTTGGATAAGCGGTAGAAAGTGAGTGAGTGAGTGAGTGAGTGAGTGAGTGAGTGAGTGAGTGAGTGAGTGAGTGAGTGAGTGAGTGAGTAGGTGTGTGTGTGTGTGTGTGTGTTAAATAAAAAATAAACCATAAAGACACTGCATGTAAAGACTGATCCCAGCAGTGTTATAACTCCACACTTGTGTGAGCCACACTAATGGCTAGGCCACTAATGGCAGCACCACTGGGATTATTTCTCCAAGCTCACACAGCATTGTGTGTCTCTAATGAGAGGACACAGAGGGTCAAAAAGAAAACACCATAAAGTCTTTGAACAGAGATTTAAATTAACCGAGCTGACTTCTGCGTCAAGTTTGGCACAGTATCGCAGAATCAGTTTGCATTCTTTCCGCTATTAAATCCCAGAAGTGAAAAGCTGAATAATTTGATTCATCTCTTTCTTTTATATTTAAACCCAGCATTTAATAAAGGCACGTGTAAAAGCCATGATTATTATAGATTAGAATTTACATTATGTTTATGTCTGTTTATCTAAACCTAGACTTTGCACCCTGGATTCGATCTATGCCCAGTTTAATGGGGTTTGATGAGGGATTTTGGGTCAGTAGCTATTTCAGAAATCAGGGTTGATCCAAGTACATTCTTTTACATTTACTATTATTGAGGGCACCTTACATTACTATGTCATTTTTATACATCTGAAGGTTAAGGACCTTGTTCAGGGGCTCAGCAGCAGCACCTTGATGGTCCTGGGATTCAAATTCGTTTGGACTTGTCGCTTTCTTACGTCAAACCTAATGCATTAAAAAGAAAACATCCCAGTATACATGGTCTCTTGTGACATGCTAGTGTAAACAGCTTTATGAGAACTGTCACAAACAATTGATCTGTTGAAGGTCAATGAGCTTAAAAGGGTGGACAAGTAATATATCTAAAAGACCTCTGGGCAAGTAGAAGCTCAATCCCCTGTCCTGGTTTAAAACTAATCTAATAAAATGGTCTTAAAAGTGGAACATAATGTAACATTACCATATTCATATTCAGATCATACGTCAGAGTACTGTATTCATATGCTGTGTTTTATTCATTTTTTAAATATTTTATATTATTTCATTGTATTTTTTTTACAGCTAATGTTATTTACATTTTTTCTCTGTTCTGTAAAACTCATTTTATTTTATCTTTTTTTTAAATTCCAATTTATTATTCCATTGTACTCTGAACTATTCTGTTCCTGTTCTATTTTATTCAATTTGACTTTATTTTTAATAACATGTATTTCCCGGCATGTATGATGAAATAAAAAGGATCCTATTAAAGATAAACGTTATTCATAAAGCATATTAACCCTTAAAAGAGCTCTTAAGGTTAAACAGTGTTAGTAGTAGTGAGGAGGACTTTTATGAGGATTAAGAGTTTCTTTATCAGAGGAGAAAATGTCTGAAAGGTGAAGAGGAGAAGAAATGTACTGTATACAATATTTAATAATGATAGTGAGTTAATAAGATGATACACATTAGGATTTTTTGTTGTGACCGATCATAATAGAGATAACATCTCAAACAGTGTACAAATGACATACATATACAGTACAGTATTGCTACTATGTCATTTAAAGATTTTTAACATCTCTGGCAGCGGCAGAAATGATATAATTTGTCTCTATGACATTTCTGCTCTGTGTCAGAGATGTTTACATTTACATTTATTACATTTATAACATACAGATGTTAGAACATCTCTAATATGATCGATCACGACCAAGGCTTTGCACCTGCCTTGTCATTTATATAGTGAACAAACTAACTAATTTACTGTAACTGAGCTTGTTTTACAGGATCAGAACAGTCAACTTAGCTAACAATAACTATTCAATGTAGCAAGGTACTGATCTTATTAAATCAGAAAATCCGAAGAACATCTAGTATTTACTATTAAAAGATTACGATTAAGAAATAATATCTAAGATTATCTTTTCCCACAGGCTCAAAAATTGAATTTGTTGTGTCCATGTTGGAGACTGAATGTCTTTGTCATATCTCACTCCAAAGTAATGGTTAATATGAAGCTCATAGTAAAGTAAACTCTCAGATGTTTTGTTAAAATATTTCAGTTTTTATTTATCCTACGTGGTCCTGACTGATTTTATATCAGACTCACCACCAGAAAATCGTTCTTTTGTTTATACTGCTTAAAAGGTTGAAACAAGGCACTTTCCAGTTTTCTTGGCGATGTAAAAAAAAACCCGAATACTTGTAAGATTCACTCACTCACTCATTTTCTACCGCTTTATCCGAACTACATCGGGGAGCCTGTCATCTCAGGCGTCAGCCTGCCATCTCAGGCATCATCGGGCATCAAGGCAGGATACACCCTGGATGGAGTGCCAACCCATCACAGGGCACACACACACTCTCATACTACAGACAATTTTCCAGAGATGCCAATCAATCTACCATGCATGTCTTTGGACCGGGGGAGGAAACCCCCGAGGCACGGGGAGAACATGCAAACTCCACACACACAAGGCGGAGGTGGGAATCGAACCCCCAACCCTGGAGGTGTGAGGCGAACGTGCTACCCACTAAGCCACTGTTAGAAAAAGAATGAATTAATTGATGTTTGATATTTGTAGAAATAGTTCATGTTTACCTAGAAATCTTTTTTCTTCTTCTCTGTATTTATATATTGTGTTGTGTATATACTGTATATTATTTTATGTCTCTATTCTTTTTATATATTTGCATATCTTTCTCTTTGCTGCTGTAACAAAGAAATTTCCCCATGGTGGGATGAATAAAGGTATATCTTATCTTATCTTATCTTATCTTATCTTATCTTAATCATCTTATATTTGTTTTTTTATAATCTGAGTAATAGTGCTTCAGGACTTGTGGAGCTTTGAGTCCAGTTTGAATGAGTTAGTTAGAAGTGATACTTTATTATTATTATTATTATTATTATTATTATTATTATTATTATTATTATTATTATTATTATTATTATTATTATCTTATTCTGTTATTCTTTTCTGTGCATCTTTATTCACATAGTATCTAAGGGTTATGGTTAGAACATTATTTGACATTATATTTGACAAAAAAAGAAGACATTTGCACAAAATAAATAACAAACAGTAACATCTGAGACAAGTGGTGTGTCTGATCTACAACAACAAAAGGATTCTGCCATTTCTATCCAGAAAGACTGCTCAGGTACCTTTGTCCATTCTCTTGTCATTTCGAGACTAGACTACTGCACCTCTCTGCTGGCAGGTCTAACTATAAACGCAATTCATTCTCTGAAAATGATCCAAAATGCAGCTGCACGGCTTGTTTACAACCTGCCTAAGCTTTCCTACACCACTCCACTGCTGCACTCCCTCCACTGGCTTCCAGTACCTGCACAAATATGATTGTAAACACTGATGCTTGCCCAAAAATCCTAGCTCTGCACCTCACTCCCTTAGATCTACTGTACCAGCACTGCTCGAATAGTCCCACCATCTCTCAGGGTTAGAGGTAGGTTTACATCAAGACTCTTCTCTGTTCAACACCGAGGTGGAGGAATTAACTTCCCATAGATGTCTGAATAACTGAGTCACTGACTGTCTTCAAACGACAGGTTTGTCTCTTCCTGAAACACTTAAACTAGCACTTAAATTCCCTGTTTGATTTAAGGTGAATATTTAAATTAAAAAAGAACCATGAACACGGCTTTCGGTTGATGGTATCTTAAGTCTGTAGCCTAGTTAACTAGTGTTAATTTATTCATCGATAGAGACTTAAAACCACTTTTGTAAGTTGCTCTATACAGTATAAGGGCTTCTGCTAAATGCTAAATAAATCCCAAAACACTGTAACTATAACCATCTCTTTTAAACAGTGTCGGTAAATTTTACATAATTGGGCTAGAAACACAGTAACAGCTCAAAACAGCTTAGAGTTCTAACCTTTACCAACTGCAACTGGTTTAGCAACAAACCTAATGAGCTAGGATTGAAAGTGATAACATTATGTAATCACACATATGCATGAGCTAGCTAACTACATTTAACAAATGAGTATGTGAATTTTCCTACAACTTTTTCAATTTGGAAAAAAATCTAGCAATCAATCTAATAATCACTTGAAACGGTCTCGACGTGTTTAACGTAATTGTCTTGGAAACACTAAAAGTGTTCTGGAGCAGAAATTTTCACCTGTCAGTGATGCTGGAAACGTGTCAAAACATCAGATCTCTCCGTCACACCTTCAGGACAACTGAGTATACACATCCTCTGCTACAATTTCACCACCGAACTGATATTTCAGTAGATGGAGGAGTGTAAGCTACTACTCTGCTACTATTCACCCTGGATTCAGGTGAAGATGAACACAGCAACAAGGGAATATTCTGGAAAAAGCACTTCTGTTGATTTCCTTAGAGAAGGCCGACGGAAACGTTTACGGGTTCTGTTTCTGTGCATGGATGTGGAGTTATGAATGAGGTTATTGCACTATTCACTGGGATTTTAATGTAAGTTGGACAGTAATTAAAAATTGTCTTCCGGCTAGTTTAGATTTGATTTCTGCCCAAGCTCAAACGTTCTAGCTGATTTTCCCCAAATGAGTCGCTGTTTGATGTTTCATCACAGCGTAAAAGTTTTGTTCTGAATTAAAAACAGAGATGTTTTAGTGTAGCTTTAATGAGAGTTCATTCTGTTTCTTCCTCATTTTTTTAACAATCTCTTACTAACAGACAAAAGACAAAACACAGAGTAAAGCAGAAAGATGAAGATGTTCAGAGAAAGATAAAAAAAGGAACAAGCAGTATTTAAGGAATAAAATAAATCAACATGTAATTCAGCTCAGTATAAAGTGGAGTCACCGTTAATGCCACTATATATTTACACCACAGGTAATTGCTGATAATTATTTTTTGTTTTTATTATTAAAAACTGAACCATTGTACTTTTTATCCATTTCTAGTTACATTTAATGTCACGTAAATCCAAAAAAAACCCCAAGTGAGTTCCTGTTATAAATTTTGCTATTGCATCTATAAATTGCTTTTTTTTCCTCTTTACAAAATAAAATCCTTGAATTTGAAGACTTTCCTCAACTTAGAAATACAGTGATCCCTCGTTTATCACGGTTAATGGGGGGCGGAACCCCTCGCGATAGGTGAAAATAGTAGCATTGGCCCTAAGTTTGACCTTTTCACTGATGGTCATCATCTTCCTCTTCCTCTTAGGCTCACTAGAGGAATCGTTCACAGGGGCACGGCACTTAGGAGGCATCGTAAGGTCTTAACGAAAAGTTAATTTTGAAGACAATACATGAGACACAGTTGACATCGCAAACGAGAGTGGCGAGATACAACAAGGGAAGAAGTTGGGAGAGGATGCGATGATGAGCAGCCAATCAGCTCAGATCTCACGCCGGGAACCAATCATGTGCCTTGTCTGAGTGCCCGTGGGTATGTACAAAGCGTCTGAGAGAGTTTCTCTCTTTGTCTGGCATCCTGGGAAACCGTTTTTATTTTTATTTTTCAATGAATATTTTTGAAAAATCAGCGATGCACTGAGGCCGCGAAATTTGAACCTCGAAGTGGCGATGGATTACTGTAGTATGTTTTAACTGTTACAAAGTGCTGACACCGGAGACTCCTTCCAAAAATTTTAGATAAACATCTTCTACAAAAAACGTCGTCAACTTATCTATAAATTAGCCGTAATATAATTATAAGAAACTCAATTTATTTAAAAGCACGTTATTATAAAATACAGAAATGAACAGAAATAGTGTTCAGTTCACTGTTCTAGAAAATTAATTATGATTTCAACAGCACTGTGCTGATTTATTGCACAATAGTGGAAATTTTACAAATACATTGCATAATGTTCGAAGGCTGTTGTAAAGGATTGATTTCATATCCTCTATTTTTAAATAAGCATATGTTAGTGCTGTGGGTCATACTTCCACAGAAAACTCCACGTACTGTACGTCACACCTTCTGATGAATCAAAACCAATTCAGAAGCATTTATCTATTTGTGTTAATTTACTGCAACTATCAAATGCCATTAGCTTCAGTTTGATGATGTGTTTTTCTCAAGAATTCAAACAAATAATCCTCCAGCCCTGCCTCTTTCCTGAGGCTCTTGTTTTCACCTTGTGCTACATCCAGCAATGCAGCGTGGGTAAATAAGTCAAGTAGATTAGCCAGCAAAGCCATAAATCCACAGCTGAGCACCGGCACTCGATTATCATAATATCAACTTCAGGTGGTTAAACACACAGCGTGGAATTGATCTCCTAATCTTGGCAATGATGTTCATCCTGTGACGGATCGTTAAACTTTCTGCTGTCTGATGATGCCGTCTACATCATTAGGTTCTCTCTCTATATATACACCTGTCTCTCTCTCTTTTACACACACACACACACACACACACACACACACACACACACACACACACACACACACACACACACACACACACACACACATTCACGCACACTACCAAAAACAAGCCAATAGTATCCGGCAGCAGCAGTGGTCCGCAGGCAGCTTACACACACACACACACACACACACACACACACACACACACACACACACACACACACACACACACACACACACACACACACACACACACACACACACACACACACACACAGATGTGTAAACACGTGAAATGTGCATAGACACCATTACCTTGAGTGCTAAGTTGTGTCAAAGAGGAATAGATTATACTGAAGCATCACTTTGGCATGCCGTAAACTCTTTCCTTTTCTCTCCCGTCCCCGGTTCTGTGTTTTTTTTATTTTTTCCTCCTCTCAGTCTCCTGTCTCTCCCTTTCTCTCCATGCAGGGATTCCTTGTATGAGGGAATATCTGATATCCACGCGTAATGATGGAGCAGTCCACTTTCCTCCTCTCTGTGCTTCCCCTCCCTCTCCCCATGTGCTTACTCTCCTCCTCCCTCCTTCACGCGTCAGAGAGAAAGACTGCTTTTTTGTGCATCTGTGTACATAATACATTCATACATGCAGTGTAGTGTATTGTTCATTGGTGATTCTATGATTGTGGCCATTTAACTCATGATAAAAAAGAAAAAAAGAAAAGAAGATTTTATTTTGGCATTATTTTAAACATTTTATTCATAAATGACTATTTAATATCTTTAACATAGAATTAGAGAATACACAAAATGTGGCTAACTACCATCCATGCTATTGGCATGAGGACATTCAGGAAAATATTTATATATTAATATATCCAAATATTTCATTCAAATTCGTCATACACTCCAAACTTTGGCAAACCATGTCTTCATGCAGCTCGTTTTTTTCCCACAGGGGATGTTGTCATACTGGATGAAGAATTTAAGTGAATTCAATTCAATTCATATTTATTTGTATGTTGTTTTTTTTTTCACAAAGCAAAAAAAAAATATACAGAAATTTTATTATTATTATTTTTTTTAGATTTATTCCTAATGTGCATTAAGCGAAAGAAAATGTAATGCTACAGCGATATTATATAGCGAAAGATATTCTATACTAATCTACTATAGATTTTGTTTTTTGTTATGTAAGGAAGTATTTGTATTTGTATTAAGTAAGTGTTTGTATTTAGGATCGGGGGATGAGTGCGTGACCGTGGATCGAGGTTTCAGCTTTCATTGCTTCTGGACGTCTTGATCAGCTAGAAACATGGCATCTTTAGTTGTAGACTTCACAGTACTTAGATGAGCAAAAGTATACACGCAGGTCATTTAAATAACACTTAATACATGCTGGTCAGTTTCTTGCTTTTAAAATTGTTATCCATTTCTGTCCTGAATAAATATATTTCTGTGAAACCAGTTTGTGACATTGTCCATTGGAAAAAGCGCTATATGAAAAAAAAGAAAGAAAAAGAAAAGAAACAAACATGAATTCAATTGATTTACAATGAAGGCAAATATGCATAGTTTACGTATTACATTTGTATATTACAAATGTATATCACAAATATTTTATATATTACATTTCTCTGAATGCTTTTTTTAATCACAAATGAACAGCATTAGTACGTTGTTTGCAGTTACTGCTTAAGTAATTAGCTTTTTGTAGCAGTGATATTCATCATTTTTCACCTCTACTTGGATATTTGTCTTGAATTCCCAAAGGTGACAGTTGATCAATGGACATGCATCTTTAATAGGATTCGGGTCAGGACATTGACTAGGCAGTACAATGCATTCTTGAGATGAATTTGTTCTTTTGGATGTGTGTTTGTGGTCATTGTCCTGTTGAAACCTGCATCTTCTTCCTAGATTCAGATATTTTTTTCTTTCATCTGATCACTGAATATTGTTCCAACAGGGTTCAGATTTATCTAAACGCTTTTAGACATCTCTGTGCTTCATTTTTTATCAGAGATGGTAGTTTGGTTCATATCTCTGTGTAATTGTGCTGCTTTCAGATCTTCCTGCAACTCTTTTCCAGTGACTGCTGGCTTCTCTTTTACCTTCCATCCTCCTCCTCCTGATTAATCTGAAGTCTTTCCCAATTTTGTTTGGCATATACAGTAAAAAGACTTACTATACTTCCTCCATCTGATTTAGCTAGCTAATTTATGGCATTATTTGACTTGATGTAAATAGATAGGCAGCAAGCTAGGTCTGACTTCATTATATCCCTAATAGATTTTTCTCTCACTTCAAAAGCAATCTGTTTAAAGATATTTTAAAGTAAATAATGGTGAACTTTATGCCAAACACTTAAGCATTTTATTGATGTTTTTATTGATCTTTAAAAGATTGGCCCTTAAGCCAATTTTGCTCAAGCTGTATAAAGTCAGTCTTTAAAGAATGTCATTGTACTTACCTCCCTCACCACAGCAGACACGCAGAAAGGTTTGTTGCTCTGAGCTGTGAGTTTTTGACCTTTATTTACTGGCAGAAAGAAATCATATTATCACACAGGAGGATATTTTCAGAAATGGGACTCAGAGGAACAGAAGAATGAAAGCAATATGTGCTATCAAGGTTTATTTTGAGGTGCTTCTAATGAGATCTGAACTGAAAGGGTATCTTTCCAAGTATCGACTAAGGGACTTAGCAGGGACTGTTAGCACAATTATCACGGCATATCGCATTAGACATACGGGTTGAGGAATCGCAAAGAGAATTTCCTGTCAAAAATAGATTTCTCTACAATGAATGTTTTATTTAATGTGTAGTATGGTGCATGTCTGCAGGCTTTATGTTTAAATTATACATGCTCGCAGTAAAGGACAGAATCCAGGCTAATGTTCTGCAGGAAGTTACACATCTAAAGTACATAGTCTACAGTACTCGTGTGTGCAAGATGGCTACTTGTATTTTATATGAACTTTTGTACCTGGTCATATCTCAGATGATCACTCAGAAGGTGATTAATTTACTATAACCAGTTCCAATGCACTTCTTGTAATATATCATTGTTTCCATAGTAACAACTTACATGGAGACTACATGGCTATGGAGGATGCTCGATATAAATTGGTGATGGGGAAACCTTAATGCAACATTTATGAAGGTGTTGTCAATGTCAGCAATTTTATGTAAAACGAAAGGAGCCTCCAGTGTCATTGTTCTTAGGAAACATTTATGGAAGGAGTCTCCAGTGTTAGTGCTTTTCTGTAACATTTATAGAAGGAGTCTCCAGTGTTAATTTCTTCTTTTATTATAAGACTTCAAGCTATAAATAAATAAATAAATAAATAAATAAATAAATAAATAAATAAATTATATATATATATATATATATATATATATATATATATATATATATATATATATATATATATATATATATTGCCACTTTAAGATTGGACAGAAAAAATAAGCTGGTGATGGGTGACGAAGAAACTGTTTACATTTACAATAATGAGACAGATAACAAGACTTTGCTCAAATAACTAAAAATACTATAAATGAGATTTTAACAATTTTAAATTTTAAATAAAACCCTTCACCAGGTGCAGTTTTAGGAAACAATCAACACTGTTGTGTGATGTGATCCAGTCTAAAATAAAGCAGAATTACTGTGGTCATAAAGTAGATTTGAAGTAGATTTTTTTTAGTCTGTGTCTAAAAATTGTGAGAGTTCTTTAAAACAAGTCTGACTCTATAAAGTTATTAATAATCAGATGATTGCTTGCACAGCAGGAAAGGTGACAGAAAATAAAAAAGGAGTTCCAAACTGTGTAAATTCACGACTTCATCTTTAATCTTTACTGAAGTACCCGTATATTTTTCTCCCGGTACACACTCTAAGTCATCACTAATGTTACACCAGCAGCATAATATTAGATAATTACACAGTATTATTAACATAATATTGGCTTTACAAACATGATACAGTTATTGATTACCTGGAGTTATTTTGAGTTGAGTTGCTATGGAAACTAAACAAGTAGAAATTTGGTTTCCATGGACTCAACTGGTAATCAGCTCGCAATATGGGATGCAGCATGGGTTTAAAGCTTGTGCAGTAAAACTGGGTTTAAACCAAGATTTTTTTCAACATTTGATGAGTCAAGAAGCAAAACTGATCATGACGGACAGCGCTGATGATATCAAGTACTGAAATTTGATAAGACTGCGATACTGTGGTGAGCTGTAAGTATTTTTAATAGTAATTCTTAAAAGATGAATGATTTAAAGGTTCAATAATCTAGTCACTGATTATGATGTTCGGTTATTTAGAACAGCAACTCTATAATAATCACTTTTTGGATCTCGGTTAAAAAATAAAGCCACCTCCAAAAGCATGATTGTGATTGGACGGTTTCAGTTTGACGTGACTACGATGCACTTAGGGACAAAATTGGAATGCAATCCAATGAGAGAGATATTACATCTATTTCTGATATGAGGATAGGTTAAGGCATAAAAACAAATCATTCGGTATTCACTAACCATAAAGTGAAGCAAGAACAAATCAAGAAGAGAAAATAAAGCTTTTTCACTGTGGTACCGACTCCATTATTCTATTCCATATGCTTTTCTATCTGGCAAAAATTTTTCTACATATCAACAAGCCAGGAATAAAAACTGGAAAATAATAAGTACAGGTGTGATCACAGTGGACTGGAGTGAAAGTGTCACGAACAGGGGATAAACCAGACCTAAATGCAGGATGGTGGAACAAACAGGGTTTAATAACAAAAGAACACTAAACATGACCCGGACTAAAGAAAGGACAAGACAACAATAGATTCCGCGCTGCACAAGGCAAAGCGGCACAGTTAAATTGACAAAGGTGATCACAAAAGGAAACAGGTGTGTGGAAACGGGAGGAGCAGACAAGGGTGGGGCAGACACGTGACGATGAACATAAACACATGCACGTGGCCAAAGTCCGGGCTGAGTCCTAACAGACAGAGGACAGGTTCATCTGAGAAGGCAATATGTCCAGCTCCAGCTTGGTTTGCAATGGTTTTCTTGAGATTTCACCGTCTATACAGCACAGTACAATTTTGTGCACTACTGTTGTTGCGTCATTGTCTGCGGTTATACAGTACAAAAAAATCGCGGTTTCTGGGAACAAATACAAACACGGGCAGAATGACCTCAGCTAACTAACAAGGGACATTCTTAAAACTTTGGCTAATGTGGTAAGGTTCTTTCAGTGTTATGAAGAAACATCTGAGTAACGCATCTCGTCTTTAAAAAAGTTCTATAAATAATGTTATATAACTTAACAGGATCGTTAACAAAACATCCTTAGAGCATATTTTTGTTAGTTAGAACCAAAGGTCTCTCTGTTTGGATTTCAGAAATTGGATATAGAGACTAAACAAAAATGTTATTATACTGTATATGCTAAAAGCAAAAATTTAGTAAAAGATGTCTCTGAATGTTGGAGGACATTTTCGTATGCCATATTATGCTTTCATGAAACCTGTTTTTACTTTATTCTTGTTATAACTAACCTATCTCCTGAGCCTTTTTATATCCAGGATAATTACCAGGTACAAAAAGAACCACTGAGTCATTTCCTACATCCACTACAGTGCTGCATTAGTTAGTCCAACATGTAATTAAGAGTTCTGTGTAGGAAGTATATTCGTAGGTAGTGTTTTATTATGTTAGATGTTATACACTATGCGCTTGACGTTAAGTCAGTTTCTTAATCTTTCATACTGTATGTTCTCGTAAATTGGTCTGAATAGTGGCCAAGGTAAAATTACAGTATATCTGTATAACAAATTGTGAATACAAAATGGTGCATTTCTGAATTTTAATTGTCCCGATGTAATGTGACCACTTGAGTGAATGGTATAACATAACTGTATTAAAATGGTATGGTATAAATGAATTTAAATGATTTAGGACAAAGATTACAAGAGAATAAATAGCAGATATTTTACCACAGCGTTCCTGAATTCTCTGTTCTGATTGGCTGGAAGGTACTGATGAATTTTCTATAACATCAACTGTGAATCATACATCGATATTAATAAACTCTTCCTAATAAAATCAGTTCTATAGTAACAACCTTTACTTTTATCACAAACACTGTACATAAATGGAGCTTAAAATTTATTACCATAGCAAAGAACAACATTTTTAGTGAGAAGATGTTTATTTACTGGAGGATTCTCTAGTGTCAGTGCTTTATAACAGTCTAAAGTAACTGTAAGTTTACTGATACTGGAAATATGTTTTTTTTTTCTTTGTAGTCTCTCTCTCTCTCTCTCTCTCTCTCTCTCTCTCTCTCTCTCTCTCTCTCTCTCTCTCTCTCTCTCTCTCTCTCTGAGTGAGGCTGGTGAGAAAATGACCCCTATACTATACCATACTATACTATACTATACTATACTATACTATACTATACTATACTATACTATGTGTTGTAAAATTGCTGCATAAGTAATAAAACACTTAGTTATAGAACATTTAGTTATTGAAAAATAATCAACTTTGTGGTTATTACGGCATCACACAACACTGTTATTATCAAATAGATTACTTTATTGAAATTGTACAGCTGCACGACTTAAGTGTTAAGTGTTAAATCAAGGCTGTCTCATTTAAAAGGTGCACACACTCACACACATACATTGTGAACAAATGATACAAAATGCAAATGTAAACATCTACAATAGCAACTGTGTACAAAATATGCAAAATAGGGTGAGTGCAAAGTGCAAAGTAAAACACATTAAACATATTGAAATAAATAAAAGAGAAGAATTAAATAATATATAACTATTGGCAGAAGAGAGTTTATTGCACATCTAGTAGTTGTACTTTGTGAGTGTTTTGAGTGTAGTGATATTAGGAGTCTGGTGGTTTGTTTATTTAGGAACCGATAGCGTCTTCCGGAGTGAAGAGTGAAGAGGTTGTTGCCGGGGTGAGAAAAGTCCTTTGTTATATTTCTGGCTGGTCGTACGCATCTAGTGCTGTAGATCTCCTCAAGTGAAGGCAGCTGTGCACCAGTGACTATTATCATTTATAATAGCACACCCTGTGATTGCGGAAATGTTCATGAACACAAACTCCAAATACCTTTATGATTCCTCATACGCTTTTGGAAAAAATAAAAAGTCCACGTGGTTTCTTCTGTCTTTTGTGTATTGTGTATCTTTTGTCCTGTCTTGTCTGTCTTGTTTGTCTTGTCCTGCACTGTTTTCACTAAGTCACACAGATGCACTTTATGTATCTACTGTAGGACTAACTAAGTTCTTAGCTCTGTCTTTGTGTTATGTAACACCATGGTCCTGGAGAAACGTTGTCGCATTTCACCGTGTACTGCAACAGCTACATACTGTATTGTTGAAATAACAATAAAAGCTTCCTGACTTGACTTCTTTGGAAGGAACATTCTTTAAAAGCGAAAATCTGTTGTTGGGTTTGATTTATAAACATCATGGGTTTTCTTTAAGATCCCTTTAAAATCCTATCTTGATCCTTCCTCTCTATGGGTGTATGTACAGACGTTATGATAGCAGGCACAAAATCCACAGGAAAATAGCAGGCACAAGATCCACAGGATCTGCTGAAACAGTTCTACACTGCCATCATTGAATCCATCCTCTGCACCTGAGTGTCTGTTTGGTTCAGCTCAGCCACCCAATCCGACCTCAGAAGACTACAGAGGGTAGTCCGGACTGCTGAACCATTCTCCAGAGTGAGCAAAAGGGCAAAGACAATCACTCTGGACCCCTCACATCTAGCACACTCCCTCTTTGAACTGTTGCCATCTGGTCGACGCTACAGAGCCTTGAGCACCAAAACGACCAGATATAGGAACAGTTTCTTCCCTCAGGGAATCCATCTGATGAACACCTAACATACACAGAACAAACCCTATTCTTACATTGATTACAAGTACTTATTTATACTATAATTTGCACATCTATACTTCAATTTGCACATACAACTATCTATTATATATGTGTTCATTTCTTACCATTGCCAGTCTGTTTACACTGTGGAGCTCCTGTACCAGAACAAATTCCTCGTATGTGAAAACATACTTGGCAATAAAGACCTTCCTGATTCTGATATACAGATCAGTCCTCGGTTCGCGATAGTGACGCTTTCTTTTATTAGTTGCCTGCAGCTTTAAAGAAAGATATAAATGTTTGTGCACGAACACCACAAACACATTATGTAAGAAACCTTCATCATAATTTCAGCTCTGGCAGCTTAAACAATTGCTTAAAGCCAACATAAACTGAAATGAAATGCTTTCATTTCTTTCCTTATTTCATTTTTTTCGTAGCACAAAATAATCAAGATACAAAAACTGTCACTGTCCTTGTAAAGATTTATTAGACAATAATACATTTTGGCAGATGTTATTACATTATAATATTCAAATGTAGGTAAATACCAGGAGAAGATTTAATGTGTGTGTGTGTGTGTGTGTGTGTGTGTGTGTGTGTGTGTGTGTGTGTGTGTGTGTGTGTGTGTCTGGTGTTCGTAAGGTTTCCTTTTCACAAAATCTAAAAAATATGAAGCAAAAGCAAAATCTACACAACTTGTCTATATAAAATTTGGTGATGTTTGGGTAATATAACATAAAATATAACATAACTATAATTAATCGGTGTAATGAGTCTGTCTGTGGTTTGCCCTGCTGTTAATTGATTGCCCCGCCCACTTGTTTGTTGCCAAGGACACTCATTGAACTCATTCTTTCCCTCAGGTGTGTTGTCTTAGTTACAGATTGTCTCTGCTTTTTGTTTGGTTCCTGTCTGATATATCTACACTGTTTGTTCACTTCCCTGGTGCTAGTCCTTGTTTAATGTGTCCCGTTAGCTCTGTGTTCTGCCTAGTTTTGCCTGCCTGCCTGTCTGTTTACCTGTTACTTGTTTTTGATTAATAAATGTTAAAACTGCAATTGGATCCTCACTCGCCCTTGCCGCACCATGACACTCGGTATAATGGTACAATCTAGCACAAAATAACCATAATAAGACTTTCTTTCTTTTGTTTATGGACGAATAAAGACCTGATACATATTTTAACTCACTAAAGGGACTTTAACACTTTATCAAGAAAGTTACTATCAAAACATAAACAGACAAAAAAAAATACATTGGTTTTAATTAAATATGACCTAAACAAACTTCAAAACTCACTATAATCTATAACCACTAGTAATATAATCTGTACTAGAATGCAATACAAGTTCCCTAATGAACCATGTAACGATCTAAAGTAATATAAATTTATATAGATCTATTTTTTTTTCCACAAAAAAAAAAAAAGATGTTTTAGTAGAGAAATGCTATATTCTAATCTGTGGCAGCAAGGAAATGATGAATCTGTGATTGGGAGAAAGAGCTGGAAAGAACAAGGTAATGGATGAGTGTTTACACCTGTGTGTTGTTAATGAGAAGATTATTTATTCATGCTTGTTCTTCATTTCGCGAGCAAAACATGACAGTAAGACTGTTTTCTGAGGCTTTGCTTTTTATAACTACAATGTCTTTTTATTCTTTTTTCTTCAATTTTAAGATCTATTTGGCTTTATATATTTGGCAGCACATGCCACTTCACATAAAAGAACAATTCCAGACATTAAAACATACAACAAATAAAAGCAACACAGGAGAAACAGCACAAGAGCAGAGACATGTGATACCACACCAGTGATATCTATAACACTCCAGGCTGAGAATTATATGAAACACCGTGTTTCCTTTAAGGCAGCTCGTTAAGGACAAAAAGCTATTAAAAAATTTTGTTACTCATTTCATACCCAAGCAACAAAAACATTTGGGGTTTTTCAATCCTTTGAATGAGCTGTAGGAGCAATTACATAAAATGGAACAGTAGATCAGAAAATATAATCATGGGTACGAGCAAATAAAAGGCCAGTGATATAGTTTGTCTAAGAATATCTTAACTGTAAGCAATAATGTGGTAGCCTAGTGTATAAGGTGTAGTAATTGGAAGGTTGTGAGTTTAAATCCCAGGTCCACTAAGCTGCCACTGCTGGGCCCCTGAGCAAGGCCCTTAATGCTCAGTTGTATAAAAATGTAAGTTGTTCTAGATGAGGGCAACTGGTAAATGTAATAAAATGTGTTTTTTCTCCTTAAAAAGAAAATCTCATCTACAAGGCACCAGTGTTGCAGGCACTCATTCCAGACACAGAGGAGGACGTCAATTGTATAGTTGATAGCTGATCGGAGGCTAAGATGAACTGACTAAACAAGTGGAATCAGGTGTGGCTCCTGATTGGTTGGGATGAAAGCCTCTGCTGGCCATTTGTGGAGAATGTTGAAGACCATGCATAGTGTCTTTGTGGTGTTGGTGTAGATGCTACAGTAGTTAGACAGATTTGTTGTAATTCATTAAAAAAACTAAACCCGGTTACTCATAAAAAAAAAAGAAAATTCCTACATGGGGCTTTGTATGTTCTTCAAAGAAAAATGAAAGAAATACACATTTAAAGAAATGTGTTTAAAAAATAGAGCAAGTTCAGGACACTATGTTTCTTATAAAACCAGGCGATGGTGTGTCGAGGAACACGATGAAACACACAATGAAATGAATCTATAAAACTATCATCATCTGTAAAATAAAATAACAAACAAACAAATACGACAAATTATATATACCAAATATTCTACACACATTGCTGGGAATGTTTTCTACATATTTTAGTAAAAAGCTCAGACGTTTAAACCATATCCAGACAATGAGATTCTGAAATCATGCACTGTGTGACATTTGATTCAGTAGCTCCCACATTTAAGTCAATGCCTACCACATTTGATTCATTACATACCACATTTGATTCAGTACCTACTACATTCAAATCAGTGCCTACCACATTTGATTCAGTACCTACCAAATTTGATTCATTAACTGCCTCATTCAATTCATCACCTACCACAAATGATTCAGGACCTACCGCATTTGAATCGATAACAACTGCTCAGCTGTTGATTCAGTACATATTGCACAATGTAACAATGCAAATATTTTTATACTGCTTTTTGAATACTGAGAATTCAGGCATAATCCTTTGGAGCTTCAGTTTGTGAGCCTGACTTTTTTTTTATGTTCATTATATTTTTTTTTGTTAAATAGTGTAAACACTCACTCATTTTCTGCCGCTTATCCGAACTACCTCGGGTCACGGGGAGCCTGTGTCTATCTCAGGCGTCATCGGGCATCAAGGCAGGATACAATAGTGTAAACAACCCATAGTTAAATCCTGAAATCCTAAAAGGAGAAGTTAGAGATGATTCAATGTTCAGGATATACTGAAATAAGGATACTAAATGTGTGTAACTGTGTGGCTGCATCTTAAAGTGTGAAAGGCAAATAATACAAGACACCTTTATCCAGACTCAAACTCATGACCAACTGATCAGTAAGCCAACACCTTAACCACTAGGCTACCAGTAAGCCCATTGCTCTTAAAGTGTCTAACCTCAGGATAGGAGAAATCCTTTATGCACAGCTGATAAACGACTACTGTCTGAAATGTCATGATCCTCCAATATGCGTGTATGTATTCGGTGGCATGGACATTTTGTAAAAAAAAATGAAAAAAGAAACTAAACAGTGGTGTCGCTTGGATGAAGATATTACAACACCGACTAAGCCCATAAACTCCAAAGATGACAGTTTACTCCATCATATCACTTTATGATGTATTAAAGAGAGACAGAGCAAGATTCTCAATTTTACACCACTGCGGGTTTATCAATACTGTCATCAAATACACAATAAACAATATTTTGTTGTTTGTTTCTACTATTAGATCTCTCCAGTCCAGAAAAACTCGGTACACGAGCTCTGTGTAACACAGTATGTAACGGTGATGCTGTGTAGTGTGAAGTTCAGACCATTTTTCCTCGAGTACAGCTTGAAGGGAGGTTGAATTATTCATTGTTTTCAGCTGTTTTGTCGTAAATGAAACTCTTTTCATAGCAACACGAGCTCATAAGGGCTACATTTCCACAGCTCTATATGATTTACATATCAAACGCATAATCAGACGATTCGTAATTAGTGTTAGTGTTAGTGCTGTGGGCAAAGTTGCTCAAACAATTGAGTTGTTTGTATTATTTTAATAATCTACCTACAATGTGTTCTCATTATATTAAATAGAAAGGATAACATCTAGTCATTTAATCCCAGCCGTCGTTGTTTAGTTCAATGTTGATATTCATCCTCTGATTGGATTTTCATTAGAATTTGTAAAGGTCACTTATGCAAAACCGGTCATCTCTTTGCAATACAATATACATCATAATAAATACAATACAGAGAACCTTGGCATGAAATCATTATCGACGAGTAAACAAAGAAGAATGTTTTTGAATGCTTTTTTTTTTTTTCTAGTGTCAACTTTTTTTTTTCTGGAACAGAAATGGATTTTATGTTTGACATGGAGGTTGTGCTTGACCTTGCAAATAAGCATTCATCTTTTACATGCACTACACTTCCCCTGTCCTCCAATAAACATTAACCGCTAACACTAGCAGAACTGGTGGGTGTTAAAGCACATGTCTCTTTTTGATTTCACTACGCTTACAGAATAATGTGCTTTATCATGATTAACTGTGACTATAAGAGATTGATTACACTTGCAACTTTCATTTCATTTAGGAGAAAATGATTGAAATCAGGACTCACACAGGGGATTGGGCTTTTAGAAACACACAGATGGGATTGCAGATCAATTTCAGAGGTTCTTCAGAAAGTTTCTGCATAGTTTTAACAAATACAACTAATACAAAAATTAGGCTACTGCTTGTATTTAATGAATAAATTCAAAGGTTTCTTTTTATGGATGTAGTGTGTTTCTACTGAAACTGCATGATTATCCAGTTAGGTTAATGTGAAAACTGTCATGTGGAGTGGGGTGTGCAGGACTGTACCGTACTCTGTAGGTTGTGTGAGTTGGGTTGCGCTGGAACTGTGCCGTCATTAGCTGTGTGTTTTATTCAGTAACGACATTGTTAGTTACAGAAATTATTATTATTATTATTATTATTATTATAAAAAAATTTCTTTCTTTTTTTTTTTATCTGGACATAACCAAAGTTGCTTCTTGTGGTGATTTTAACTGTGCTTTCAGAAACAGTGGCTGGATTAACCACAGAAGGGTTGCTATACTGTCTTCGATGATAAACATCGAAGCTAACTTCTCAAGGGCCGGACACTTATGTGGAAGTTGTCAGTCGCATGACTCCCTGATTAAACATCTGATGTTGAGATAACGAGAAAAAACTTTAGTTATGTTGAGAACACTCTCCCTCACTCATTTTCTACCGCTTATCTGAACTACCTGAACTACCTGAACTCACGGGGAGCCTGTGGCTATCTCAGGCATCATCGGGCATCAAGGCAGGATACACCCTGGACGGAGTACCAACCCATCGCAGGGCGGGCATGCACACTCAATCAACCTAACAGGTTGGTTTGGACCTTCCTTCAAACACCACACACAAGGCAGAGGCGGGAATCGAACCCCGACCCGGGAGGTGTGAGGCGAACGTGCTAGCCACTAAGCCACCATGCCCCCCGTTGAAATAACAAGCAAACAAATTCATGATCATGACAAAACAAGAAAGAAAAAAAAATATAATAATGCATGTGTTTGTTGGGACTTCTGTAGATGAGGATCCTTACTGCCGCATTAATTAATAGCACCAAAATCAGACAAAAAATTATGGTGAGTTTATATGGCTGTGCTCTACAGTACATGTGTGTCATGATCATGAGACCTACATCTCTGTGATGTAGGATGTCAGATTCGTACCACAGCACGCTGGCTAATATTCCTGTCCTGCTGTTCTCTTACAGTATGTAAACTGTCTCCTCCTATGTGATAATATTTTGAAGCGCCTACGTCTGTGCAATATATCCTAACTTAATAATAAAGGCACATGTCTCATTATGTTGCTAGGAGAAACACAGCTATTTATTAAACCAGAAAGCTGTAAAGTCATTACAGTGAGAGAATAATTACTCTGACAGTCACCGAGTTCAATATCTTCTTAGCTTGACAGTTAACAAGAGAGTTCTCACTAAGATGTCATGATAACTGCACAGAGCTGATCGAAGTATAAAATAAAACTCTTCCTTCAGTAACTTCAGTGCTTGTGTTCAGCTGCCTGAGGCGATTTATGTAATAAGAGCTAAGAAAAGAATATTGTTAAAATTAAAAAAAAGATGAATCTGATGAATCAGATCAAGAATGAGCTCATTTGTTCTATTAAGCAAATATTATTAGTGAAGATGATAAATGATCACAGTAATATATATTTAATCATGAGTGCAGATGGAGAGATGGATAAAGAGTTCATTAAATGAAGGCGGTAAAAAATTCGGCACCACTATAGTGGACAGTGGACGAGAGGTTTATTGGAGTGTATTTTTTTATCAGAAAGGTTATTTATTAAAATATTATTAGCAATGAATTGAGAACCAGATATCATGAGACAGTTGCAAGAAAAGGAATTGAACATTAAAGGTCACCCCTCAACCCTAAACCTTTCACGTTAAAGGTAGGGTCTCCGATGTTTGAAAGCCAATGTCAACATTTGAAATCACCAAAACAAACAGACCCCTAACCCAAATAGGCCCCACCCCTGTATTGTCAGCTCCGCCCACACATACATACTGTACGTAACCCAGGCAACTACTGGAAAGAAATGTGTCTTTATCATAGCTGAAGGGAAGAACAATACGATTGTAGATAAACAAACAAACAAAAATGACACACAAGCATAATCATGTAAAGGACAAAGGCATATATTAGTTCTGTGTAACAAAGCAAAACCAACGTTACTCACCTATCGAGAAGGAAAAAAGCGCCTCGGCGTCTTAAGTAAAGTTGAGTTTCCCGAGTTAATAACTCCTGAGCTAAACGCTGTTACTACACAAAATGCAGTTGTAGCTGCATCTCTACATTACTACGATAGAAAAGAGGTGTTATTTGTGTAGTAACAGCGTTTAGCTCAGGAGTTATTGACTCGGGAAACTCCAACCTGTGAATATGTGGCCAACTTCCTGCTCCTTCAGTTCTCTCCAGCGCTGGAAAGCTGATCCTATATTAACACGTCCTACTTCTTGCCTTATCGTAAGTCTTTCTTCTCTTTCTTTTTTTTTGTTTTTAACCTCCATGTCAATGTTAAAACCGCTTTCTGCTAATGTCACACATGCGGGCTAAAAACTCTCTCCACCCATATTAACAAGTTCCACCCCTTTCTGCTCATTGGCTACACGTTTGTTTTGATTTTTGTTTAGTTTTTTGTTTATTATTCGGCCCGACTCAGTTTTCTGAAGCATTTCTCAAAAATCGGAGACCCCGCCTTTAAGCTTCATTTACTGGCTCTAGTTTAAGACATTGACATGGACAAACACGCACTGGTCTGCCATTTATATCCATCATGAAGAAACTTGACTACAGATATTAGCAGGTCAGGGTTTTTTGTCATTAAATTTGGTAACATTTTCCTCACATTCTTTTAGAGTAGATAGAAATCTGGTCAGAAGAAGATCGGAAAAAAGACCTGGTGATGTTTCAAACCTGCCAGTTTCAGTACTTGCTCTACACCCATATCCCTTTTCTTAGCTGACGGTTTATGGATCTTTCTTGTTGTGGCTTACTTGTCGAGTTTTGATGTGTTGTGCAAGAGAGTTGAGATGCTTTTCTGCTCACTGCAGTTGTACAGAGTGTTTACTTTACTGCAACCTTCTTTTCACCTCATACTCAGCTACCGTATACGATCCCTTTAGGATTTTGGGTGTTTGGAATCAAAGGAACGAACGCAAGATCAAGCAAATGCTGACATTCAGAGGAGTTTGAAACATTCAGCCAAAGTGAAGTGTGATTCTGTTCATGTGTGACAAAAAACTGAATAAATTACGTGTGCGTCCTCATTGGTAGGAGTTTAGAAGACGATTCCTATTGTTTTCTCTTTTTTAATGATGAATCTGGATCTGACTTGTTTGTTATTCTTTGACACACTGCATTTTTTCTGTCTTTACCACATTCAGGATTTACTCAGCACTCTTCTGGTGCCTCCATGTGGCTGATGACTTTAAGTGCAGGATGGAAATATTATTAACTGCGTAAATGTGAAACCTAAATCTATTTGAACGTCTATATTTTACATCATCCATATGTACTGCAGATAAAATGATTCTGTGCTGAAAAGCTTTGACGCTAATGACCACAGAGTGTGTATAAACCTGTTAATACTACACAATATATCAGGAATCAAGGCTAAACTACAGTAAGCATCCTCCCCAGCACATCACGTGTCCATGTCACATTGCCCCATCCTTTACTTTTACTTAAATCTGGTAAAGATATATTATTGTTGTATTAAAAAAGGAGCATAATTTGGTGATTCATTTATTAATTATTTATGGGAAATAACATATAATATTAAACCTAAAAATACACTATTTAAAATTTAACTTTTCACACTGAGGTTTAATAAAATAAAGGATGTATAAGATCTTTGAATTCTTTTGAAAAGCTTTTTTAATTGATAATAATTGAATGTGCTGTAATCTGCTATATATGTATATGTTATTGTTCCTGTTATGCAATTAATAAAAAATACCTATTTGTTTGAACCTAAAAAAAAAGCAAAAACTTTTACTTAAGTCTTTGTTTCTGTACGTTTCATTTTCTATTTGCTTTTGTCATTGTTGTGTATATGATACGCTGTGTGTCCCACAGCTTTGCTCATAATCTGCATTATATCTCTCTTTTTAATGTATCTCTAGTTTTTGTTTATGGTTCTCATTACACGGTTTCAATAAATCGGCCGTTGCATCTGTTGCCTCTACGTAATCCTGATGTTACACAAATGCATGTTGTAATACGTAAAAAAAGAAATGTGTGTAATATTCTTTTTATATTGTAATTAGCCTAAGGGTGCCATTAGTTCTGAAAAGACTTACTGTAGATTAAATGGATTTAACCCTCTCTGCTCAGGGGGTCCTGCATTATGGCTGACCTTGCGCTCTGACCCCAACTTCCAAAGAATGAATGTCACTGTGCTGTGTATATATGGGGGTCACGGTGGCTTAGTGGTTAGCACGTTTGCCTCACACCTCCAGGGTTGGGTGGTTCGATTCCCGCCTCCGCCTTGTGTGTGTGGAGTTTGCATGTTCTCACCATGCTTCTGGGGTTTCCTCTGGGTACTCCGGTTTCGCATCATGGCTGACCTTGTGCTCTGACCCCAACTTCCAGAGAAAGAATTTCAGTGTGCTGTAATGTATATGTGACAGAATAAAGTCTTACAGACAGTTCTCTATTCAAGCTCTGCACTAAACATTTACAGCCCAAAAAGTTTTAACCTGATTAATATTCCTAAGACTATTTCACACTCTCAAATTCATTTCCTCGGAATCATTGGGGTTTCTGCTGAAGTGTCAGATACGAACCGAGACCTGAGATCGCTGCCCTTTGGGATGTGAATCCATTTTGTCATGCGTACACTGTTTAATCGGCTGACTCGGACATTTTCGTTTTGTCTGCAGTGGTTCAGAGTGGTAAGTGCAGACAGGTAGCACTGTGTATCGTAACTTAAGGGCCTTGCCAGGGGCCCAAAACCTTAGCTAGTGCTAACTTTATTACTGCTAGAGAAAAAAGGAATAAAGATATTATCCTCATGTGCATGATTTCATCCTCCAGGAAAACAACAGCAGCACAGAAACATTTACAGCATTTAGCGGACACCCTTATCCAAAGTGACTTACATTTTTTTAATTGATTTTATGCAACTGAGCAAATGAGGGTTAAGAGCCTTGTTCAGGGGCCTTGTTCAGGGGCCCAGCAGTGTCAGTGTCATGTTAGTGATTTACTTGAAGGCTGTTTCCTGGCAAAGGGGTCATGAAGATAAATAAAGTTATAATAATGATTTCTAAAGACCTCTGCATTTTCTGTCACACACACACACACTCTCTCTCTCTCTCTCTCTCTCTCTCTCTCTCTCTCTCTCTGTCTTTCTGTCATACACCACTCACACTCTGTCTCTCTCATACTCACATTCTCTCTCACACACACACACCCGCTATCTGTCTTTCTGTCATACACTCTGTCTCTCTAATACTCTCTCTCTGTCTTTCTCTCTCTCTCTCTCTCTCTGTCTTTCTAATACACACTCTGTCTCTCTCATACTCACACTCTCACTTTGTGTCTCTCTCTCTCACACACACACACACACGCTATGTGTCTTTCTGTCATACACTCTCTGTCTCTCTCTATTTCTAATACATAACCACTCTCTCTCTTTCTCTCTTTCTCTCATACACAAATTCTCTCTCTCTCTCTCTCTCTCTCTCTCTCTGTCCCCTTCAGCCAATCCTTTTTTCTCTTTTAAATTATTATTTAGAATGATTTCTCTCACAGAAAAATACATCTCTCTCTGGCCTTTTCATCCTCCAAAAATAAAATCTGCCAAATGCTATAAATGTAAATGTAATGTAAATGTAATATTACCAAACAGTTATCATACATTTGCACAGAAGAGATGAAGGTTCAGGCCAAAGAAGCTCATTGCTTCATTTGAAACAGCATGTAGTGCATGTTCGCTCACACGGGTAGCCTGACTTGCAATAAAACATCACAGCATACAGTCTGAAGTCCAGATCACTGTATCTGAGCTCAACAATGGCTTAAGGCTCTGAGTTACTGATCACAAGGTTGTTGCTTGTCAAACCATCACACTGGGACCTTCACTCTATCTGCTCTGACTCCAGCTTCGGTATATGGAGAAATAAATAATTTCACTGTACTGTATTATATATGTGTGTTTGTGTGTGTGTGTGTGTGTGTGTGCAGTAAATAATATTTTCTAATGTCTAATCTTTTCCTTCGACTGTATTTTCTGGATTATTTAATGCCTGTGTATTGATTTCATTAGACATCAATATTTACATAAAATAAGTGTTATGTAGAGCTGGGTTATTTTCTTGGTGCTTTTTTCAGATCATGCAAACTATGAGGACTATTTGAACGTTAGCACATTCGCCTCACACCTCCAGGGTTGGGGGTTCGATTCCCACCTCCATCTTGTGTGTGTGGAGTTTGCATGTTCTCCTCGTTCCTCGGGGGTTTCGTCCAGGTACTCTGGTTTCCTCCCCCGGTCCAAAGACATGCATGGTAGGTTGACTGGCATCTCTGGAAAAATTGTCCGTATTGAATGAGAGTATGTGTGTGCCCTGCGATGTCTTGGCACTCTGTCCAGGGTGTATCCTGCCTCGATGCCCACTGACGCCTGAGATAGGCACAGGCTCCCCGTGACCCAAGAAGTTTGGATAAGCGGTAGAAAATGAATGAGTGAGAGATCTAAAGTAATGACATTATAATGTCAATTTTTATTCTTCAACCCAATCAACAGAAATAACTCCCTTTTTCCATCTCTTTTCAGTGTGATTGTTGTTGATCTACTAGCTCTTAGTGCCTTATATCTTAGTGATATAAATTTACTGCTGAAAAGAGGCTTTTGTGACACTGGTATTGTCAGTGACATACAGTACAAAAATATCTCTCAGTAGACTTTTTTAATCATCCTCGTCAGGAATTGTGTTTTTATAAAATATAGTAACCATAAACTTTGACACAAAATGACATGAGCTAAGATATTGATGCAAAACGACATACAATTGACTTCTAAGGCAGATTAGAATCATATAAAAGAGACAATATTTACAGAAGGTAGCATTGAATACTGTCTGTCTGGAGATTGGTGTGTTTTTTGGTTCAGGATCCAAAGAGATACTGTAAGTTATCAAAAGTTGTAAGTTATAATGATCCCCAGGTATATTTTTAAACAGCGGTATCAACCGTGAAGAAATGCACAAAAGTCCTGAATGCAGCATATTTTTGAAGCATATTTTATTCAGTCAGTGTTGAGCAAGCAAAAATAGCAGCAGTCTTTGAACTATTCCAAGGTGCCATGTTTATGAAATAACTATTAGCATATCATAACTACTAGCATATCAGAACTATTGACAGCTACCTGCTTTTTTCTTTAAAGTCTTTTTTTCCCCATCTCCATTAGCTCGTGTCTATTTCTGCGCATTCTTTCCTGAAATGTCCTAATCATTAAACGGCTAATTTCCGTTCACAATCGAGACCTTTATAAAGTAATGCGCCTTGAAAGTTTCACTACATACTCTGTGAGTGAACCATGGTGAGAAATAAAATTGATATTTTATTATTATATTATTCGCAGTATCACTCTGATCCATTGGTCTCACTAGAACAAACATGAAATCAGTTAAACAGTTAAATCTTTCTTTACCTTGAAGATTTACTTTAGATGATCAGGTCTCATGCTGCACTATGAAGAATTATCGATATCTCACAGCGTGTTCTTTACAAAGATGATTTTGAAAAGCAGGCTTTAACATGTACACGTGTTGGCTGTTGTTCTCAATCAATAACTGAGCTGAAAATGTAATTGTACATTCTCAACATGGGCATGATAAGATTACCGAAGCAAATCGATTCTCTTGGCAGGGCTCAGGAGCACTACAATAGATCGTGCTGAAAACCAGATCTATTTTTATTTAGTGGATTGCTGAAACATGAAAAAAAACAATACAGGTAATACAATAAAGATCAAATTTCAGAGCTGCAACTACAGAAATCATATGACTGTGCTCCTACTTTATATTATTACATACAGTATCGACATAAGGGATGTAGCAGATGTGCAAATCAAATATTTAGCAGGATGTAAGCTAAAATGAAAAGGTATACATGTAAATAAAGTTTGAACATTTATTGATAAATAAAGTTTGAACATTTTTTTTAAAATAAATGTTGCCCCGTGTGAGGATCGAACTCACGACCTTCAGATTATGAGACTGACGCGCTACCTACTGCGCTAACGAGGCGGTGTACGCACATGTGACTTAATCCGTTTACAAAGCTCAAGCTTCGTTAGTTCTTAGTAGTTAATAGTTTTACAAAATTGTATCGTAACAGTACGATTACGAATGTACTCCGAGACGCACAAAATATTGTTTTTTTTTCGACAAATCTACACGCATTTTGTTTAAAAACTGACACTCACTGAGCTGCTGAGAGTTCGATTAGTTTACAGCTCAGTGGCGAACAAAAAGCCCCCTACTGGTCTGCTTTGGTACTGCAGTGAATTCTAGCTTTTTTTTTAATGTGCTTTCATTGGAAATAATTGAACCTCATGCTGTTAACAGTAACTTCGCTTTATATTAGGACACATTACACAAATCCTGCTGATTATTTTCCCAACAACACACACGACACCACACATACACGTTTTAACTCATATAAATTCAGTTTTTATTTTGCTTACAAAGCTCTTTTAAGTCTTAAATATAGATTTTTTTTGTCAATTAGGTCAAATGGTATTCATGGATTTCTAGAGAAAAGAGCCGACACTCCAGCTGTCTCTGATCATCTGTATCTAAAACCCACATGACACATGACTCATTAAACACACTTCTCCAACACCAGAGTTTCAGAGCTTCATGTTGTAATATTAAGCTTGAAACGTTTCTTCTGTGTTTCTTCTGTGTCAGAATAAGTTAAAAATAACAGGCCATAAAACTCTACACTTTGCTTTTATGAGCTGTGTCCAAATGAGTCTGCTCTTCAGACAGTGAAATGTGCTTTACATGTGGCCCAACGCATTGTGTGTGTGTGTGTGTGTGTTTGTATTTTTTTTGTCTTTTGAAAATAATCATAATAATAATAATAATAATACATTTTATTCTGACTTTCATGTGGCAGACAACCTACAGGAACATTCTTAAATAACACTATAGACTCTTTCCATAAACGTTCATAAAACCTCTTAAGACTCAGCATACAGTATCAGCTATCCATATATCATGACACTGACATCTAATTTATAATCATTTATCCATATATGCATTTCTGTCTTCCCGTCTTGTTTGTGCGTTTACTCTTCATGTACAAAAGGAGGCGCTATTGCGTAACAGTTTTAACCTGTAGACCGTTTTACGGTGGAATCACATCAAATCATAGAACATCACATCACACCACATCACGTCACATCACGTCACATCACGTCACATCACGTCACATCACGTCACATCACGTCACATCACGTCACATGACATCACACACGTCACTTCACACATGTCGCATCACACCACGTCACATCACGTCACGTCACATCACACCACATCACATCACATCACACGTCACATCACGTCACGTCATATCACATCACGTCACGTCCGTCACATGACATCACATGACATCACATCACAGCAGCAGAAAACAGCAATAGAAATATGAAAATTCTTCTTCTTCTTCTTCTTCTTCTTCTAACCATGTGGCATCGTAGCAATAACTTGTCTCATATCAGGACAAGTGAAACTATTTATTTATTTATTTATTTATTTATTTATTTATTTATTTATCGAAATGGGCTTTTTGAATGAACTCATTTTCCTCTGGTATAAATGACACTGAATGATTCACCGGTGCAATAAAAATAAAAAGCACTTTGAACAAAGTGAGCTGAATCATGTGAAGGTAATTTGAACCGAGTGAAGCAGAAAAGCCTTAATGTGAGCACCGTCTGATGATTTTACTCACAATACGGTGACCTAATAGCTAGAATTAAATTACAGGAATAAAAATGTCTCCTCTGTGCTGAAAACTTTAGCGTTTCATCAAAGCTTATGGTCCAAGGTGAAGTTTCAGGGATCATCACCTGAACCGATACAAACGATTCACCTGAACCGATTCACTTGATTCAAACGACACAAGAGGCAAAAGAACTTGTTGAATATTTTTATTTGCAAACAAAGTAGTAATATCTCAGAATCCGTAAAAATATACATTTTTTTTAAGTTGTGACGGATTTATTTACAAGACTGGGTCACTTTGAGAACAAATGGACCGGTTTGGAGAGAAAAAAAATACCATAAAGCTGAAGTAAGGGAAAGTAAGGGACATTTACTGGAGTCTACTCATCCTCCTCTACAGTCTGTACTAACACTGAGGTCTGTAATGAAGAGAAACTGAATGGAACAAACTCAGAGAGAAAGAAAGACGAATCTCGGTGAAACAAAGAAAACACCACTTCAAAGCGAACCCAATATCTGCTCCAATAAACCATATATATTTATCTTCATCTTCCTTTAAAAGAGAGAAAGATTCTTTTTATTAGTTATAGGATTACAGTATTACATTAAGTTCCATCACCTTTAATAGATCTGTGGAATGATTTTTTATTTTTTTGGATTTGTGGAAGTCGTGGCGTTCTGGGAAAACCAGACGTTTTTTACTAAGGCTGCTTTCTAAATTGGTGTCTTGGTGTCTTCCTGCAAAGATCACGATCGAGTCAAACAGTCTGACTGAAGAAGTCATGTCGTGTACTGTAGCTGCATGACAGAGAAGATAAAATAATCTAAATCGAATGTAGTTTGTGATCATATCAGGGCTGTAAAAATGTCTGTGATGCTCCTGTGCTTTCATCATCACCATCATCATCATCATCATCATCAAAACAAAGAAGAGCACTTACACACTCTGTAGAGATGACAGCAGACTGATTTGAAGAAAATACTTTCCAGCGTGAGGGTTTTCCCAGGATGCAACAGAAATACGCTCAGATTCAGTCATTTAGCAAGTTCTCCAAAATGACCCGGAAACCATCAGTGAGTAGACAGAAGTTAGTCAAAAAGTTTAACAGTAGCAGAGTTTGGACTAAACTCATAAAGCAAGTTATAATAATAGCATGAGTAAGCCAGCGTTAATGTTAATGCTGTACACTACTAACTAGCACAAGTGTCGGGCTTCTACAATAATGATGTACAGTAATCACTTCTCTTACTGGAAACCAGCATCCGTGAGCGTCTTTTAAAAACCTCACCATTCCCACAACATGATGATCAAATATGTCGAATATGATATTATAGAAATCTCGAGCCATGTTGGAGTTTGCGTATCAGTTCCTGATGCTCGAGCGAGCGAGAGAGTGTGAAGATGTAGAGCCGCCTGGAACAGAGACTCATAAACTGGCTAAAATGCCACCTGAGACCCAGAGAGTCCGATGTGAAGAACAGATGGAGGAAAGCTTGTTTTCATTTCCTTGGGTCCGAGTGCTGGTGCAGAGACAGCACACACACACACACACACACACACTCATAAATGGTACCATAAACAGATGAGGAGCCGGGCCCACAGAGAAGGCTGTTGGAGATTCAGACAAACACACACTTTTGTCATGAGGAGCGGTTTGATGTGTGGATACAGTGTAGTGGAGTGGGGTTAAAGCTACGCAGCGTCTTGCCCGTGTTCCCTGCTGGCTCAGCTCCATACTTCATCCTCCACCCTGCTGACAGCACATCCATCACACTTAGCGATGCCACTGCACCTTGCAACACCGTGCTGCAAGCACTCGCTTAAATTGGAAGTAAGAACACAAGTGTGTGTGTGTGTCTGTGTGTGTGCGAGAGAGAGATATATATATTGTCTGGCCAAGTGTGTGGACATGAAGTAACACTACTGTGTTTGTGTGTGTGTCTGTGTGTTTTTGTTTGTGTGTGTTTGTATGTGTGTATGTACTGTATATGCATACAGTATGTGTGTATGTATGTGTTTGTTCATGTGTGTCTGTGTGTGTTTGTATGTGTGTGTGTGTGTGTTTGCGAAATAGAGACAGTTCTTTTTTGGCCAAGTTTGTGGTCATAAATAAAAGTAAGACTACTGTGTGTGTGTGTGTGTGTGTGTGTGTGTGTAATACAATTATGGAGTAAGGTTACAGGAAGATGTGAAATCAAGCTTAGACGAGCAATCTATGGGAGGGTGAGTTGTGTGTTTTTTTTAGTTACTTAGATGCATAGATGCCATTAGAAATTACAACCCCAGTTTTTGCATGTATTATTAAACTCGTATACTCTGGACTGGATTGGACTGGACTGGATTGGACTGGACTGGATTGGACTGGACTGGTCCCTTGGCTTTAATCCCAGCCTCTAAACTCAAACACATAAATCTTCAGTAAGTACTTTATCCTGATCAGGGTCATGCTGAATTTCAGGCTATATATAAATTATAAAATAAATCTCAATATAAAGCTGTAATAAATATATTGTATAACCAGAGGTGGAAAATGCACTGGGTGAGAAATTATATTTAAAGTCAAAATCTGGAATCCAGCCAAAAAACTATAAACAACAACAACAACAAAAAAGATTTTTACTAATAAAAAAGAAGCCAATTAAAATGTCCTAATATTGAAGTTAATATTAAAAGTTAATCAAAGTTTTTATTAATATAAAAAAAAAACATTGATTTTTGTTTTAATGCAACTATGTTTTTCTATGTTTGCTTTTTGTGTATATTTTGTTTTTGTTGACAATTGTTAAAAATCAATCATTAGCATGCGTTAGAACCGGAGTTGAATTCTAGCCAGTTATGCTAGCTACGGGACTCCATGCTAATCGACCCTGACATCAGCAATTTAAACGAGTTAACTTGATTAAATACAGACAGCTCGTTATCAAATTTATAAAAATGTACTATTTGGGTTGGAGAAGGAGACGTCTCATTTCGAGTGTTTGTACGGTACATTAGCAAACCGAAACACGCACGCAACATGTTTACTATAATAAAGAACGAGCGTGAGTTTGATGTATAGCGTAAAAGTTTGAGGTAAAAATATAAGGAGTAAGAAGTCATTTAATAAGATTGATATATAATAATAAAGTACAATTCCACCACTGCATATTAATGTTGTTTGCTGGGACTGAATGTGTTCTGTTCAGTGCTAAAAGAAAGGAATCCGATATAAATAAAATATTACCGATCACGTTTAAATAATGCCAATGAACTAAATCTCTGTGAAATTGATTTTACAATTAAATTCCACCCAATAATTTATGAATAAACAAAATGAACGAAAACAAAAAGAACTGCTAAATCATAGAGACTGATAGTGTAACGATTTACGGTGTAATCTCAATATCTAGTTTCACCCAGAACTGGAGTCCTTCTTCCTGTCAAGATTTCATCCTCATCCTTATTTCTTTTTCTTTCCCTCCACTGTCACCTCTGACTCGGGATCTAAATCCCCATCCGTATTTCTTTGTGCCTTTTTTTTTAAATCACTCTAGCTGTAATTGAATAGAAAAACTGATGTGAAAGTCCAGACTGAGACTCGATATGGATTCTAATGAGTCCAAACAGACAGTGAAAGAGAGAGACGCTGTTATTTGTCATTCGTAACGAAGAGACTAGTTCTAGTGGCTCCCAGAGTAGACTGACCCCCTAAATAGTCCTTAAAAATGCTTTAGTATTCATTTACAGTATCTATGTCAGTTGATCTTGACAACCGCTCATTCATGTAAAAGGATATTGTGTGTGATTAACTATTCATATGTACAATATAAAACATCGTATGTACTGTACACTAGATCTAGATGAAAGGGAGCAACTGCCTTGTGGTCCAACCTCGTCCTCGCCGTCCAGCCTGCACAGGGCCGGTGCTTACAAAAAGGTTGGCTTTGGGGTCAGCAGATGCACAGGATAGGTAAAATCTCAAAGGCACACAACATAGGCTACTTGTGTGTTCAGATGCACCTACATGGTTGGGAAGGACTTCGGGACGAGGAGAATGACCGGCCCTGTGGCAGCGCTGTCCCGAGAACCCGACGAGTCACTGACACAAAACAGGCAGCTGTCTTCTTAAAGCATGATCGGAAAAGTCCTACACGAGAACCTCCATGCGCACCGGTGCTGTAGATAAGTTCCTGCCGCTGCCAGCTCTTATCCACAGCACGGTGATGTTACCATATATTCAGTTATTTGTGCCTCGAGTGCTAGAAAAGTATCATTGGATATTCTAGAAAGGAAACAAAACAAACAAACAAAATACAACGAATGGCTACATTGGTTAAAAAGACATTCAGGAATATTTCCGCTCAGATTTTTTCCCCCATATTTCAGAATTCTTAACAGTTATTTGGTAAAGCAATGAGAGTTAAAAAAAAAAAAAAGTTGAGCGAGCACGAGAGCAAGACACCTGTACATAACGTCGTCTAGAAATGTAAATCTGCAAAATATCGATGTTATGTGAATAGATGTAAAAAAAAAAAAAATTGTTTATTCATTCATTCATTTAGTTAGTTATAACCAGTACCTCTGGGATCGAAGCCCCTGGATGGGACATCCGTCCTTCATGGGACTCCATACATACACAGATACATACATTAAATGTGAAATTGGTGAATTTGTCCCACAGTGTTGTGTGTCAAACATGTGCCGTAACCGAATACCTGGCAACTATTATGACAAAATCATAATTATTTTTTCTTTATGTGCTGCAGTGTGCATGTGGTCACTGGAAATGCCTCTTATTCTCTATAGGGCCTGCACTGCATCATGGGAATCAGCAGAAGTTTTAATGGACTGTCTTCTCTCTGACGCTCTCATTTTAACGACTCCGCACAGGAATCCACCAGTGATGATCTTTCTACGGGGAGAGCGTCAATCTGCTGTTGTTAATGCTTTCTTTTCTTCTTTCTTTTTTCTCCCATCATCCCTGATATTTCATAAACTCGGCTTGCCCTGGCTTTCTCTGCCCCTTCACTTTCAATAAATAAATAAAGCGTCACTTGGGGCAAATCTTTCCAGCTCGTCGCTCAATATGCTTCCTGAAAAAAAAGAAAAAAAAAAAAAACAATAAAGTGATAAAAATAACATAAGGTAAGTTCAGACAGGCAGAGAGCGCAAGATGAAGAGACGGAGAAAGAGCAATAAGGAGTGACACGGCAATGTTTTTCTCTCTGTACAGTTCAGCAGTGGGCGGGCAAGCACTTAAAAAGATTTCATGTATGCATTCATTTAGATTTTAGATTTTATAGTATTAATTCTTCTTATGCTTGTTTTTTTTCTCTCATAATTTCTTTTAACGGTAGTTGCAATAGTCGACATATCTGCAGTTAGATGAGTCAGTGTGTGTTTCCTGTCCAGAGATGTTACTGGATCTTTTTTCTTGCCCCTACACAGTCTGAAAGGCTTTGCTCTGTGGGGGCATCAGGACCCCTGTAGTGGGCACCGCGAGGCCCACTGGTGGATTAGGCAGCCTGAATTTAGGGGTAGTGGGCGGTTCTGGGGAGGACTGCAAGAACTCCGGGGGTTGACCGTTCTCCTTGAGGGCGCAGATGGCCGGGGGGCGGGGTCGATGGCTGCGTGGAGCCGTGCTGTGCACCATGGACTGGGTGGACGAGGCACCGGAGCGAGAGCTGCCCGAACGAGAAGATGACAGCGAGTTGGGTTTTACAAGCTTAGCTTTGGGAGCCTCCGCATCCTCCCTATAGGACCAAACGACACAGATATAAGTCCCAGGTTAAGAAAGTGATACAAAGGTACAAATCGTCCCAGACAAGCAATCTTTTCACAAAGGTGTCACTGAGTCCACTGTGCAAGAGAAAGCTAAACGAAGCCTAATTATCAAAGATATAACTCAAAATTGAGTGCATTCCTACTCATTAAGACAATGGAAAATACACATACGGAATTTAATCCTCTTTTTTCCTCTCCTGATAACGTCTGTGCAGATGAGGATCGCATCCTTGTTGTGCATTTGTATTCAGAAATGAGCAGCACTCACTACAGCACGGAGGATGTGTAATAATGAATCAATAAGTTTCTTGTTATTCTAAAAATAAACATATCAAATTAAACGTTGTTTTCTGTGTTTCTTGGCCAACTGAAGTCAAAATAATTGCTGGTAAGCATTTTATTAACCGCTGACTGAAACCGCTTGTTCAACTGTGAAAGAAAATCTGATACCCCGATTTGGGACGCAGCCTTACACAGTGGTGGACAAGTGCATGCTATTCACACCATTGTGTAGCATAAATAGAGTGAGTTTTGTGTTCACAGTTTGAAAAAAAAGAAAAAAAAAATTTCCAAAAAATAGAATTTTGGAAACTAAACTCAACATACACTCAACACTCGCAGCTTTTCTTCTACAGCAGAAGAGAGGGGGCGGGGCTACACGGGGGTGATGCTGGGTTCGAAAAACAATTCGAGGTATCCGACGACACTCCTGTGTAATGTCTTTAAAATAAAAGTATAATTGTAAACTATAATTATAAATTATAACTTGTAATGTCTATAAAAAGTAGGCCATGTTGTGTGATTTATTTTTTAACATTTAAAAAAAATAACAGTTTTTCCGAGGGTAGAGTTCACGCTTGTACATTTACAGCATTTAGCAGGCACACTTATCCAGAGCGACTTACATTTTATCTCATTTTTATACAACTGAGCGTTAAGGGCCTTCCTCAGGGGCCCAGCAGTGGCAGCTTGGTGGATGTAGGAATTGAACTCACAACCTTCTGATTGGTAGCCCAACACCTTAACCACTAGGCTACCACATCCCCACTTCTACATCTATAGTAGTTATTAAAAAATGCTTAGTAAAAAAAAATGGAGAGGATACTACCGTCATTAAATTCGTCCGCAAGTCGGCAGAGTGCACAGGGCACAGTGTCGGGGCATAATGTGTGGTAAGTCATTTGGGGCGCAGCTTTCTGTATTGTATCAGTTATTATCACAGATATGATACAGATTAATAAACACTGATCCAGTGACATCCCATATGAGTGTTTAATCTATCTGAACTCGATTATAGAGCTCTGTGAGCATGTTACCTGAGGAATAATATAAGCTCTAAGCCTCAGTAATGCTCCAAAATCCATTGGGGCACCTTACTGTGAGGTCTTACTGCCACAACACTTCACTCACAATGCAGTATAAGACACACAAACACACACACACACACACACACACACACACACACACACACACACACACACACACACACACACACCCTGCTTGACTAGTGGCAATACTATTTTTCTTGTCCTTTCATTGTACTGCCTTTATTTTGTCTAAATAATCTTTAATCTCTGGACTTTTCAAAGTACCCTGTGTGAAAATGTAATTACCCTTTAAATTACTCAATCAACCAACCAAATGTAACTAATTACTGGGGATTAGTCCCATCCAGGCTTAATAACTGCCATTGTGGAGTGTAAACACTTCTTTAAGAATCTTTAAGAAATCCTGAAAGGCGCAAATACTTTTTCACGGCATTGGATATATGAGTAGATTGAACAATCGGGTATCGGATAAAGGACGGAATCTAACCTGATCTCATTGGGTGTCTCCTCCTCCTCGTACTTCTTTTTCTCTTTCTTGCGGAAGACCAGCCAGATGATGAGGATGATGATGAGGACGCCGAAGGACACGCCGACCACAGCACCGGCCACCACGCCTACACCTCGCACGTCTACACAGGACATGTTTTTAAATAGATTTATACTCGACAGTTCCTGTTATCGCTTCACTTATAGCAGTCGTTCTCTCACTAGCATCTTATATATTCATCTTTGTTCTGTAACAACACATCTGCGTCTCTTCTCTTCCCTTATACACCCTGACCCCACCCACTCACACAGGTCCACTCACACTGCATAGTAACTTCAATGATACAGTTCTCCTCTCCCACGTCGTTGCTGGCTGTGCACCTGTACACGCCTGAGCTCTCGTGACTCAGGTTCCTCAACGTCACAAACTCCGGGTTCTTCAGATCTGCAACAAAGAGGGACACAAAAGCGAATCAGATTAAACAATGTGACAGTTGGAAATTCTGACCAATCTGTCCTCACCTTACATTTAACTCCTCCATTAGCAATAAGTGAAGTGAAGTGACGTGACGTACGGCTAAGTACGGTGACACATACTCAGAATTTGTTCTCTGCATTTAACCCATCCAAAGTGTGCACGCACACACACACACACACACACAGACACACACACACACACACACACACACACACACACACACACACACACACACACACACACACACACACACACACACAGACACACACACCCGGAGCAGTGGGCAGCCATTTTATGCTGTGGCGCCCAGGGAGCAGTTGGGGTGGTTCGGTGCCTTGCTCAAGGGCACCTCAGTCGTGGCCGGCCCGAGACTCGAACCCAAAACCTTTGGGTTTACAAGTCAGACAAGATGACCATGTTAGTAACATTTATCATCAAAATCCATGCTAATCTCATTTCGTTCTTCATTTCTCTTATGAAACACTCCACTTCCTCCCTCCGCCTCTACTTACAGTACCTCCCTCTATGCCTTCCTTGGTTTCTACCTCCCTAACTACCCTACTAATACCCCCACTCCACCTTCCTACCAACCCTTTCATATGTGTGACTTTGTTGTGGGATGTTGTATAGTTCTCATATTCACATTTTATTACTAGCTACTTTTAAAAAAAAGTGTTCTTTCAGCTCCAAATAATGGAAACTATTGCAGCTTGTTTTTTTTTTCAGAATAATAATGAGATTAGCGGTAGTGATGAAAATCCACTGAGAAGAAAAAAATGCGGTGCCTGGACTAAACGCGGACACATTTATTGTTAGTATTTTAACAGATTACAGAAAAACAGGCTAATTTTCACGTCTTAAAGTCTTCAGGCTCAGAAAGAGAAACTCAGAGAAATAATTGTTGAATTGTTCTTTACACCAAACCAACAAGAAATACGTAGCAAATGGAATAATTAATAAGTAAAGCTTTTATGAGGTGTGTAAAGAAAATATTCATTCATTCATTTTCTACCGCTTATCCGAACTTCTCGGGTCACGGGGAGCCTGTGCGTCTCAGGCGTCATAGTGCATCGAGGCAGGATACACCCAGGACGGAGTGCCAACCCATCGCAGGCCACACACACACTCTCTCATTCACTCACACACTCACACACTACAGACAATTTTCCAGAGATGCCAATCAATCTACCATGCATGTCTTTGGCCCGGGGGAGGAAACCGGAGTACCCGGAGGAAACCTCCGAGGCACGAGGAGAACATGCAAACTCCACACACACAAGGTGGAGGAGGGAATCAAACCCCCAACCCTGGAGGTGTGAGGCAAACGTGCTAACCACTAAGCCACCGTGACCCCATAAAGAAACCAAAAATGTTAAATTATGTTAAATAAATAAATATATATGTACACATTTCTTATCGGAAAATGTGTGAAATTTAAAAGTTATTTAAGAAAAAAAATCAAATGATAAATATAAGAATATCAAATAATGTTAAATGGCATCTTAAGAAAGAAATCTTATAAAAATGTCATATTTTAGGTTAAGAGGATGAAAACAGGCTAAACGCTAATTATATTACACAAAAGTAAACATTAGATGAAATTAATAATGTTAGTTGTTAAGTTACAACTAGGAAATGATACATAAAGTAGATACACATTTTTTATATTTATTCTTTGCTTAATTCCAAACTATAAGAGGAACACACATTACTGGGAAATGTAGTTAGCTAGCTGCCTTCTGGGTAAATTATGGGATGTCAGCTTCATCATCCTCTGAATTGCCATAACTGCATGTCATCATGCATTAATGAATATACTAATATCATGAGAATGTGTGAATGTGAGTGTGTTTTAGTGTGTGTGTGTGTGTGTGTGTGTGTGTGTGTGTGTGTGTGTGTGTGTGTGTGTGTCAGGCTGATGAATGCCTCTGCAGTGCCTCCAGCAGATGAACAGTTCATGCGCTCCTCCACCTGTGATGAAGCGCTCGTGTCCGCAGCAATACGCCATGATTTAGGAGCAGTGACTGGACGCCGCTCAGAGAGACTCCGGCCCGAGAGCCTCATCCATTTACTCCTCATCCTGCGCTTACTGCTCACTCGCTCTACTTCTCCCTTATCCCTCGCTCAAACTAACAGCCAAAGAAAACTAATTAGGATGAACAGGTGGTGTTTGGTGCAAGTCGTTAATTGCTGGACTCGGGTGAGGGCACGATCCAGCAGAAATGAGCTTAGTTTAGAGATGTTTAGAGATGTAAACAGGTGCTTTACACACACACACACACACACACACACACACACACACACACACACACACACACACACACACACACACAAAGTGATTTAGGAATAAATCACAGCCTCTGTACTACAGAGACACTGTACTAAACTTCCAGGTTTTCCACTGAATGAATCGAAGTAGTTTAAGGAGGACGTGAGGGCTTGACAGAAGCTAAACAACATGAAAGTTTCAGCTGAAACAACGATTTAAGGATCATTCACGAAAACACACTGTCTCTGTCTTGGAGATCTACGATGTTTGGGCACGATGTCCATCAGGAATCAGAGTAAGATTTAAACAAAGACGGTTATGTTGGAATGCAATTCTGAGCTAAAGTCAGGTTTATATTGTCAGGTTTACGCTCGGACATTGGCTGTTGATACTCTAGGGCAGTGGTCCCCAACCCCAGGCCAGCGGACCGGTACCGGTCCGTGGACCAAATGGTACCGGGCCGTCCAAGGAACAATAAATTATTTCCATTTTGTTTACTGTGGTGTATTTCTCTCGGGTTTGTGCGACTTTCCATGGACGAGAGGTTAACCGGGAGCTGAGAGACGTCACCTAAAGCCGCACCAATACCGCGCATGCGCAAAATATCATGCTATCGGGCCGGTTTTAGGTGACGTCTGGAGCTGAGCGGCTGCAAGCGGCAGTGGTGTTGTAGCTTTGGTGTAGAGAAGGTGTGTATCGCTCTTCTCTCTGTTCACCGGTACTTTGTCATGTTTAACAGTGCTTGGTGTACGTGTATATCGTGTTTGCTCAAATTTAACCCACAAATTAGCAAAACTGAGCACGAAACAGACGTCGTTAGAAAGTTAGAAACTCTGCCGGTGTTCTGGATTAAAGTCATGGCGGAATACCCTGAGATTGCCACCACAGCACTTAAATCCCTATCGCCATTTCCGACATGCTATCTGTGTGAAGCGGGGATTTCTGCAGTGACGGCAACCAAAACAAAACAACGGAATAAACTGGACATAAGCAACACACATCGGGGAGTGTTTTTAATTTTAATTTAATTGTATAGCCGCCACCCCCCACCCTCAGCGGGACGCGGTAAAATTATCAAACATTGACCGGTCCGCGGCGAAAAAAAGGTTGGGGACCACTGGTCTAGGGGGCGTTCCGGCATGTGTTTTTGTTTGTTTCATGTTCACGTGTCCTGGCCCCGCCCTAGCCTTAATTCCTTCCTGCCTCTGCACACCTGTCCTTTATGTGTCTCTAATTGTTTCCCCTATTTATCCATCATCGTCGAGTACGTTATAACAGTCTCAGTCAGGTATAACTGTCACTGCCTGTCAGAACGTGTTCGTCTCTGTCCTTGATTTTGATTTTCGGTGCCTCAAGTCTTAGAATCTTTTCCATAGTTCGTGTTTCAGTTTTATTTCTGCTCATCTTACCTGCCCAGTATCCCCAGTGTTTTCTGTTTCCCTCTGTGTTTCCGGGTATAAATCGTGTCCGTATCGTTATCCCTGCTTTTGGGTTTGGTTTTTACACTGACACAAAGGTTGAGCAAAGTTTACTTAAATACAAGCACTCATTAAACCAAAATGAGATGCAAACAGTCATGTGATGTGAACCTGTGACCCTGTGAAGTGCAGGGAAGCCGGCGTGTCCATGACAATGTGACACAAGTTAGTTACTGTTATAAACAGTAGTTTATAGCAATACTAAATTGAGAGCTTCACTTAAGCTGAACAAAAAACCAAAAAACTTTGACCTGGTTTCATGATCACGCTCGTGACCCGTCTTGGACATCTACACTGTTTTCAGGCAATTCGTTGATCATCAGAGCAAAAAAAAAATATATATACACCTTTAACTGCCCACTTTGGGATTTAATCTTGTGTTACAGTCAACTGACACAAAAAATAAGTAAGGAATAAAAAACATGGGGGTTTATTATTCATGCTAAATAATCAAATGTTGGCCTGATCGATTGAGTTATTTTTAGCGCTATGATGTCATACTGTTCTACTTTCTACAATCACATAATCTTATGTAGCAGTAAAGGCTAAAGCAGTTAAGGCTCAAGCCCCAAGCACAAACAAGCTGCTACTGTTGGGCCCTTGAGCAAGGCCCTTAAACCTGCGTCTCAATTAGCTCCCTCGAATGCTGAATCAGCACACCAAATACTGGGGCATTAAAACCCTGCTGTTAGAAGAAAATATTGAAACCATTATCATGTGTGACCCTGAGCGTAATTCCTGGAGACTCCTTTCATTACAGTCCATAAAGATCTCACGTTTGCCTTTCTGTAAACATCCGTCTGTAGCGTAGAGGAGGGTACTTAAAGAGACCTCGGTGTAGCTCGTGTAGGTGTCGTACTCACCGATTAGAGCAAACTCCGGCAGCTTTCCCACGCTTTTGCCCATGTCCAGGACTCTCTCCCACTTATAGTAGATGGGGTCGGAGCCGTCTGAAGACTTACAGCTCAGTTTCACATCGCTGCCCTCCAGCAAGTGCCCTTCCATCCAACACCGGGGCTTAGACGGCTTCACTGCAGTGCAGAGAGAGAGAGAGAGAGAGAGAGAGAGAGAGAGAGAGAGAGAGAGAGAGAGAGAGAAAGAGAGAGAAAGAGAGAGGAACAGAAAAAAGAGATTTGTATCATTTATTGAATGAACATGTGGATGAGCAGGGGGCAGGATAGGGAGTGAAATGAGAGAGAAGACAGAGACAGAGAGGTGGGTGAGAAGATGAGATAATTAATGAGAGAAAAACAAGAAAATATGGTATGAAGAAAACGTCAGAGCACTGAGGAGAAGTGGGTGGGAGGGATGGATGGATGGATGGATGGAAAGTAAATAAATAAATAAATAAATAAATGGAAGCAGATCAAATGGTCTGTCTCATGCAGACCGTCTGTAGAGTTCTGCGCCTCACTTCAGCTCTGTATTGATGCTGTCTAGAACTTCACACGCAAACACTTGTGTACAAATGTACAAACACACACTTGAAGTAATAGGAGGCTTTGATTTCTGTATGTCATTTTGTGTGTGTGTGTGTGTGTATGAGAGAGAGAGAGAGAGAGAGAGAGAGAGAGAGAGAGAGAGAGAGAGAGAGAGAGAGAGACGCTAAAGCAGCCAAACTTACTGCTCTGTTGTGTACAGTTAGTGTGTGACTGGAGGCTAAATTCTACACACAGGCAGAACACAAACATAGACGAACACACACACACACACACACACACACACACACACACACACACACACACACACACACACACACACACACACAGCGAGGGAAACAGTGCCAGACCATTATCTCAGTGGCAGAGAAAATATGCAAATGCTCGTCGCCCAAAATTGAGAGTGTCACCATAAAGCTGACAGCAATTTGTAAAGACCTTGAAGTTTATCCACTGCAATGTCTTCATACACAGAGAGAGAGAGAGAGAGAGAGAGCACGAGAGAGAGAGAGAGAGAGAGAGAGAGAGAGAGAGAGAGAGAGAGAGAGAGAGAGAGAGAGAGAGAGAGAGAGAGAGAGGGTGGAGCGAAGTAGCTCAGGATGCCAAAGAGAAAATGATAATTTCTCATTTCAAATGAAAATGAAAAGTTGCTTTTAGTCTCTTGTGCTCTGAACAGGACTCCAGTTGTTATTCCTGCACACACCCAAGTGAAGCCCAGCTACACATCCACCCATCCACTGCTCTCTTTCATTTCTCCAACAATTCATTAAGTGTTTTCTGTATGCATGAGTCACACTGCAAAACCGACAACTCATCTGTTTCTAATGTTTTATTAAATGCTAATGAATGTTTATTGATGCTAATGGGATATTATTAGAATGCTTTGACAATATTGATAACAACCAGCTGAGAGAGAAAGAGAGCGAGAGAGAGGGGGGAGGAGACAGACAGATCAGAGAGGGACAAGAAGAAGAGTAGAGAAAGAGTAAGAGAGCGAGAGAGGCAGACAAACAGAGAGACTAACATGGAGGAAGGTTGACAGGAACCAAGAGAGAGAGAGAGAGAGAGAGAGAGAGAGAGAGAGAGAGAGAGAGAGATTGAGAAGAGATAGGAAAGAGAGAGAGAGAGAGAGAGAGAGAGAGAGAGAGAGACAGAAACAGAGAGAGAGAGAGAGAGAGGGATAATAAGATGGAGAGAGACAGAGACATACAGAGAGAGAGAGAGAGAGAGAGAGAGAGAGAGAGAGAGAGAGAGAGAGAGAGAGAGAAAGATGGACAGAGACAGAAAGGGACAGAGACAGACAGAAAAGAGAAAGAGAGAATGAGATAGAGAAAGACAGACAAACAGAGCGAGCAACATGGAGGTCAACAGGAAGAAAGATAGATAGAGATAGAGAGAGAGAGAGAGAGAGAGAGAGAGAAAGAGAGAGAGAGAGAAATAAAAATGATCTTACTGTCTGTTCTTGAACACGTGTAGTGGTTTGCGGCTTCTCGCTGTGTAATTGTCATTAGATCACATTAATCTCCTCCTAACAAAGTTTACCAAATACGATTATGATTAAAAATTCACCACAAAGGAAAACCCATCGCACTTCATCCCCACTTCACGCAGCTCGGCTGCAACCTGAAGCCTTCAGAATTAAGTAGAAAGTGAGCAGAACCCTTTGACCATCACTGTTTCCGATCCTCCGGCGCTCGTGCTGAAGCGTCTGTTCCGTCAGACAACAGCTTGGCAACAACACGCGCCATCTAATGGAAACCAGATCTGCTGAAATATTATCACAAGAAACCTCTCTTTGTCTCGTGCGAACCCGACCGGAAGCCATCTTTCTCTAGTGACATGACAAGCTCTATTCATTCTCCCAACACCTCAGTGTTCTCAACATCCCTCCATACACTCGATCGTAATAATGCCTGGTATCGCTATGATGGTACTATGTAAAAAATTCTCAGTGGATTCGAACAATTTAAAGATGCCAATCCGCCTCAGGAACTTTTAAAGCATGAGGAGAAAATGCTAAGTCTATGCAACCGAGTGGAGGCAGGAATCAAACCCCAAACCCTGGAGGTGTGAGGCAAAAATGCTAATCACTAAGCCACTAAGCAAATGGCTTAATTTCTGATCTCATTAATAGATAATTATTCAAAATCTGAATTAATGCTAAAATGCTAACAACTAGCAGCTAGACTGACTTGTAACCGGCTTGGACATGCCCCTATTTTTCTGCCCTAGCACCACTGCATATCTATAAAGTCTCACACAAGACGATCAGAGATAGTGAGGATACATGACAGGATGATGATAGACAGAACATGTTCCAACTCACATCTAAGTCTGTTTTGGTGAGAACATGTCACTTATGATATCGACAAAAACGTTTTTGTTAAAAAAATCTCCATCTTGCAGGGTTTCCCAGGCGACCGCCCGTTATTTAAATTTATTTGGACAAAGGAAAAAATAGAGGAGGAGTTTCATCAAACTGCGATATCACGTAATTTCCTTTAACATAAAGCTACAAACAGATTCGCACACGGCACGTGAGCAACTTTGACCAACCGAAAACAAATAAACAACCCCTCCTCAACGATGCAAGACAAGCCCTAACAATGTGAAGAGCGGTGAAATCAAATCATCAGAAGCAGGAATTAAATTGAAGCGTTATTAGGTGGTCTGGTTAGGAGGAAATGAGGCCTGGAGAGAGATGCTTCCTGGAAACTCAGTGCAGTGGGAGGTGTACTTACCCAGGACCACGAGATTAACCTGGGTCCAAAGATACTTCCCGCCCGTCTTCACTTTGCAGTGGTACTCGCCCGAGTCGCTCAGCTGGAGATCGTTAATCAGAAGAGAGGCATCGCCGTTCAGGTAGTCTGCAGCGAAGGACAGGCGGCCTGCCTGGTTATCATTGGTGTAGACTTCGTTGTTGAAAAACGTGATGATCTGAGAGCGAGAGAGAGAGAGAGAGAGAGAGAGAGAGAGAGAGAGAGAGATAGAGAAACTAAGTTTCCACACAAAGATGTCTTACTGTCCTTGTGTCCAATGATTACTGCAGCTAATAAATGCATAAATGCTATAATACACCCAAATCTAACAGTAAAAATAAATGAATTTTGCAGTCAAATTTCCTCACGAATAAAAATATTGCTCCCCTAAATATTGGTCCCCACAAAGGTAAAAAAAACAAATAAACGTGTTCACACAGAGATACAGTAAATAAATGTTAGTGTGTTTGAACTGCCTAGAGTAACAAAAAGCTAAATAGTAATGCCTGTGTGTATCAGTGCTGCAGTGTTCACCGGCATTTACCTGCACACACAGACACACAGAGGTCACAGGTACAACATAATACCAGTACTTGTTGTTGCATGTGTTTCTTCTGGTTCCACCCAATAACATGCTGGATGGTCTATTTTTTACAATAAATTGCTAGATATGAAAGTGTGTGCGTGCTGTCACTGTGATGTCATTGTGTTGTCACTGTGATGTCATTGTGTTGTCACTGTGATGTCTCTATGTTGTCACTGTGTTATCACTGTGATGTCACTGTGTTGTCACTGTGATGTCACTGTGTTGTCACTGTGTTGTCACTGTGATATCATTGTGTTGTCACTGTGATGCCACTGTGTTTTCACTGTGTTGTCATTACAATGTCACTGTGTTGTCACTGTGTTGTCATTGTGTTGTCAGTGTGATGTCACGGTGTTGTCTTTGTGTTGTCACTGTGATGTCACTGTGATGTCACTGTGTTGTCACTGTTGTCACCGTGTTGTCACCGTGTTGTCACCATGATGTCACGGTGTTGTCACTGTGATGTCCCTGTGATGTCACTGTGTTGTCATTGTGTTCTCACTGTGTTCTCACTGTGTTGTCACCGTGTTGTCACTGTGATGTCACTGTGATGTCACTGTTGTCACCGTGTTGTCGCTGTGTTGTCACTATGATGTCACGGTGTTGTCGTGTTGTCACTGTGTTCTCACTGTGTTGTCTTTGTGTTGTCACCGTGTTGTCTTTGTGTTGTCACTGTGATGTCACTGTGTTGGCAGTGTGATGTCACTGTGTTGTCACAGTGTTGTCTTTTTGTTGTCGCTGTGATGTCACTGTGTTGTCACTGTGATGTCACTGTGTTGTCACCGTGTTGTCTTTGTTTCGTCACTGTGTTGTCATTGTGTTCTTACTGTGTTGTCATTGTGTTGTCACTATGTTCTCATTGTGATGTGACTGTGATATATTTGTGTTGTCACTGTGTTGTCACCGTGTTGTCTGTGTGTTGCCACTGTGATGTCACTGTGATGTCACTGTGTTGTCACTGTGATGTCACTGTGTTGCCACTGTGTTGTCGCCATGTTGTCACCGTGTTGTCACCATGATGTCATGGTGTTGTCACTGTGATGTCATGGTGTTGTCATTGTGTTCTCACTGTGTTTTCACTGTGATGTGACTGTGTTGTTTCTGTGATGTCAGTGTGTTTTCACTGTGATGTCACTGTGTTGTCACTGTGATGTCACTGTGTTGCCACTGTGTTGTCACCGTGTTGTCACCATGTTGTCACCGTGTTGTCACCATGATGTCATGGTGTTGTCACTGTGATGTCATGGTGTTGTCATGGTGTTGTCATTGTGTTTTCACTGTGATGTGACTGTGTTGTTTCTGTGATGTCAGTGTGTTCTCACTGTTGTCACCGTGTTGTCACCGTGTTGTCAGTGTGATGTCACTGTGTTGTCACCGTGTTGTCTTTTTGTTGTCACTGTGATGTCAAGGTGATGTCACTGTGTTGTCACTGTGATGTCACTGTGTTCTCACTGTGATGTGACTGTGTTGTCACTGTGATGTCATTGTGTTCTTACTGTGTTGTCACTGTGTTATTGTGATGTGACTGTGAAGTCACTGTGATATATTTGTGTTGTCACTGTTTTGTCACTGTGATGTCACTGTGATGTCATGGTGTTCTCACTGTGTTGTCATTGTGTTGTCACTGTGATGTCATTGTGTTCTTACTGTGTTGTCACTGTGTTGTCACTGTGTTGTCACCGTGTTGTCACTGTGATGTCACTGTGTTGTCTTTGTGTTGTCAGTGTGTTGTCTTTGTTTTGTCACTGTGATGTCACTGTGTCTCACTGTGTTGTCACTGTGTGGTCATTGTGTTGTCACTGTGATGTCACTGTGTTGTCATTGTGTTCTTACTGTGTTGTCATTGTGTTGTCACTGTGTTGTCATTGTGTTCTTACTGTGTTGTCATTGTGTTGTCACTGTGTTCTCATTGTGATGTGACTGTGATGTCAATGTGATATATTTGTGTTGTCACTGTTTTGTCAACATGTTGTCTTTGTGTTGTCACTGTGTTGTCTGTGTGTTGTCGCTGTGATGAAAAACAAAAAAAGCCCCATAAAAATACTGATGCCTCAAACTGGCAACACACACGCACACACGCACGCACGCACGCACACACACACACACACACACACACACACACACACACACACACACACACACACACACACACACACACACACACACACACACACATAAAACCCTGTGCAGGATAATGCACTGAAAATTCATGTGTCCACTGACCCGGTCATCCACTTTACTGCAATCCCAGAACACATCAGTGAATCCAGACGTTCATTCCTCGCTCTCATAACTACACCACATTACTCTTATTCTCACTGCAGTCACAAAATAATTCATAGTCATTACAGAATAATGTGCCTTACAAGAAATAAAGAAATAATAAGCTGTTTTTTTTTTGGATAGTTGAAAGAGAAGACTTTCTTCCTGCATCTCAGTTGTAGTCAAACCTCTCACAAAACTCAGACAATGATTTATTCATCCCATCACTGTTTCCACCTCGTTCCTAATCAAACTTTCAGACACTGCTTTAATTAACAGGACTTTAAAGTTATCTCCTCATTAAATGTTGCATTAAACGTGAGCCGACTCAGAAGACTGGGAAGCTTTAACTCGGACTCACACCTCTTCTTCCTTTCAGCCGTAGAACTAAACCCCAGTGACGTGAATTGAAAGAGATGATTTATTTTACGTGCACACAGACAGCTCTTTATGACTCTGCGGAAAATAGAGCGTCTTATCCGATGTTTAATTTCATTTGAAATGATAATGTTCTTAGTGACACACTTATTAAGCTTGTTCAGCAGCATTACAGCAGCAGTGCTGACACCAAAACATGATTTAACTGCCTCTGGAATCAGATAAGCAAATATTAGATTAGCCGCTCTTAAAGTCATTATTTCATCCAATTAAAAATGTTGCTCCAAATAGACTTATAGTGACAAATAGTGTAATCAGTATCTGTGTGATAGACAGAGAGAGTGAGACAGCGTGGGATAAAGATGTAGGCATTCGTTTGACAGCCATATGGCTCCAGGTGGATCTGTCTTCAGGTTTGTTTGTGAAGCCATGGAGAAAGCAGATTTGGCCTGTGGAAGGACAGCTGAGTGGAACGAGAGACAGAACGAAATGGAATCAAGTAAACAAGAAGAAGAGAGAGAGAGAAAAAAAGAAGAAACATGCAAGAGCAAAACAAGAAGAGTGCGACAATGACATGAGTGTAGCTCTTTCTGTCAAAGCAAAGCGCCGAGGAAAAGAGAGTGGATGCTGGCAGATAAAGCAGGTGAGATAAAGCCGATGATAGATAAGAAAAAGACGAGTGAATATGTAATAATAAGTAAATGATTAGCCATCTAAACATGATCAACCTAACTGTTTAATTCCTCTTCATTTCCTTAACTATTTTCCCCCCAGAGGCCAAAAAATTTGTAGTATTTCTGTTTTTCTCTAAAATACTAGGAGTGATATACAGGTATATAGAAAAAGTCTGAAAACTTTTTTCTTCCACATAGATTTTTCTATCTTCAAAGTAACTGCTGATATCAAACCCATTTCTGCTCTCTGAGATGCCCCAAAGTTCTTGTCCATAAGCATGTAAAACATTTTTTGAAGTACAATGTTTTGAAGACGTTTATCTTCAACCACTAAAATTCGGTATAAGGTTATAAACAGAGAGAAACACACACATCTCACACCGAAAGACAATGAGTCCTGAGCACCAGAGTACTGGTAAAAAGGTTAAATTAAGGAATCATCAATGTTAATAAGAAAGACTTGCCTGTAATGCAAACTTACTAAGCATTACAAAGCACTAACACTGGAGACTCCTTCCATAAATGTTGAACATAGAGAACTAGAAAACAACTAGAAAAAAAAAAACATCACCACATCAAAAATTACATATACAGTATTCTTTCATTCATTTTCTACCGCTTATCCGAACTACTCGGGTCACGGGGAGCCTGTGCCTATCTCAGGCGTCATCAGGCATCAAGGCAGGATACACCCTGGACAGAGTGCCAACCCATCGCAGGGCACACACACTACAGACAATTTTCCAGAGATGCCAATCAACCAACCATGCATGTCTTTGGACCGGGGGAGGAAACCGGAGTACCCGGAGGAAACCCCCGAGGCACGGGGAGAACATGCAAACTCCACACACACAAGGCGGAGGTGGGAATCGAACCCCCAACCACGGAGGTGTGAGGCGAACGTGCTAACCACTAAGCCACCGTGCCCCATATATACAGTATTTCTTTGTTAAATAAGAACATATTTAAAAAAAAATCTTTTAAAAGTCTGGTCTCCAAAAAATCTCATGCTGATCATCATTTCTAATGTGATCGATGGCACATTAAGAGGAAACAGGTATTTTAATTCGTTCATGTGGAGCATGAACGTTCCTGTGAATATAACATATTAGAACGAGTGCATTGATATAAACCTGTGATCTGGAGCTGGAACTACTGTCAGAGTTGCTGTTAATACATGTTGACCAATCAGAATGAAGTATTTAACAGCGATGTGGTATAAATAAAAGTGAATAGAGTTAATAAAATGGAGTTACCACGCGCTGTTTGAAGCTGGGTTTCTGCAGAATCCACTCGATGTCCAGCGTCTGTCCGTTTGACTGCCGGAACTGGTGATGACACGGCAGCGTCGCGTTGTCCCCAACAACCTTCTTCATTTCTGTCTGAGCCCCAACAGAGAGCACGCTGAGCAGCACTGAACAAATCACACACACACACACACACACACACACACACACACACACATAGAAGGATGCTAAGAATGGTTGAATACTTAAAGAGAGGCTCTTATTGCTGCACTGACACTTAAATCCCTTTATATCATTATACAGTATATTACTATGTTTGGAACAGCGCAGGAGATGATAACACCACCCAAAAAAAAAGAGGATGATCTCGAAACACAACTCCAAAACAGATATCTGGAATCTCGAGTATCCAGCCTTACTCAGCTGGCTGTGCTTTAATTATATTATGCTAATTAAATGTGCACATTTAGTGATGTGATGCTCATGTGATTGAGATCGGTGCCTGGACATACAGGATGTAATGAGACCATCAGCATCTACGGAGAGTAACCTTATTGAAAAGATGCAGCACTCGGACCCCTGTTCACAAAGACAAATACACATACATTTGGTCTACAGAAACGTGGGAATAATATGATACAGATATAAAAATGAACCATTTGACTTCCTATGCAAAGGACAAGGACATTTTGCGTGTAGGCTTACATCCATTTGTCCTTTTCCAAGGACAAATCAATACAAGGTTCGTCTGAACGATCACCTTTCTATCCCGATGGGAGCGGTGTGTTCCAGTAGTGACTCCATCCCCATCGAGTGGAAATGGAAATGTAGTACGGTTGAGTGGTCTTAGCTTGTAACCTTGTTTCTTATTCTAGGTCTCTTTATTGCCATACATACTGGGTGACATCCACATTTGCACCATGTTCTCCCAACAACTCCTGATGCCTGGAAATACTGGAAACCTGATGCCTGTAGTCTTTCTACCACTAAACTCTTATATGTTATTTGTTTTTGTAACTAAGGGACCATTTCAAGCCTGCACTGTGCACTTCTAATGGCTCAACTGGTTAAGGCTCTCGGTTGTTGATCGGAAGATTGTTCAAGGCCCAGCAAGTGCCCCTGCACTCTGACCCCAATCTCCTCATTTGGGGTATGTGAAGAAAAGAATTCCACTGTGCTGTAATGTATATGTGGTGATAATAAAGGCTTTCCTGCCCCGTCCTATTAGCATAATATCCAGCCTATATTTACTTTAGTTGCTGCAAACATGCCATCAATTAGGAGCTGTATGACTATTCATTTCTACGAGTTGAATGATTTTAATAATTCTAATAGTAATAAGATCAATCAGGACATCACTATTTTAGGCTGTTTTATAAGTACAGATAAATGTGAATAAACAACAACAAAAGCATCAAACTATGTTTTAATTAACTGTCACACTCAAGCTACTTATAACATCTCCTGCTTCAGTGCTTTTTCAGTCAACACTGTTAGTGATGAAAATAAATAAATGTGGAAAAAAAATACATTTGAATAATAAATCAGTCAGAATTCCTGTACACACAATTCTACATTTAAGCATAACAGCGATATGGATGTGATAACGTTAAAAAAAATAAACTTATATAGTCCTTAGTATTACACCATTTACATTTGTCTTTCAAGTACTTGAGCAAATTGGGAATGTATTTATGGAGAGCTCTCACTTCCTGCTTCGCCTTCGTTACATATCATGCACCTCAAGACGTCGAAGTTTATTTCGGGTTTGCTGTCATTGTAAGAAATATTTTTCAGTAACAGAGCTTTGAGTCAACAGGCTACAAAAAAAATAAATAAATAAATAAAAAAAAAGACAAAGTCTATCAAGATCAAGAATTCTGTCAGGCTTGTGAATCAGAGAGCGCTAGCATTAGCATTTTCATCAGGTCTTGGGTGACTAAAGCATTTCCTCTGGCTAAGTAATAAAGGGGATCAAAAGTTCAATACAGAATGTTGCTTTTTTCCCCCAGTATTTAAACTGATGGACTACATGAATTAATCCATGGTATTTTTTTTCTGTAGATGAACTAGCACATGGTTTTATAACTGTCTACCTCAAAAACTAGCCTAAACTCATGCAATGTTATTTCAGATAAACTGCATATTTAAAAAACACCAGTCAAAAGCAAAATCAAGTTTGATTAATGTTTGCATAAGTAATGTTACAGTAGCTAGCTCAAATCGGACTACAGGGATGCTAGGCTAATTTTATTCCTGCCTGTGATGTAGCGCTGGATGCGGACAGCTTTAGGTTTAAGCTCCCTCGGGAACAGAAAGAATACCTGATTTTCCCCACCTGATGAATAGAGATAAAAAAGTGCAAGCAATGCACCATCGCTTTGAGTGTTTGTGTGCAGATTCAGCAGATATTTATAAAGCTCTGGTATTAGCATAAGTACAGCACTTAATCTTGGGGACAGCCTTGCCACAGTAACACAATAGTGTCTGAAACAGAGCCAACAGCAGTGCGTTCAGCTTGTGACATTTTCTCTACACAAACTCCGTGACATTTTGCGACGATGCTATAAACTCTTAGCAGAGATCATCTTAACGCTTGATAATGACTGACATGCTGGATGAATCGGAAGGTCATGGGTTCAAATCCCTCATATATATATAGACAGCAACTACATTTACTTTATTACATTTGCAAATGTAGCTTTTTTATGAATAGGCTATGCAGATAAAATACATTTTACCTCCTCTTTATTTAGTCAGTAGTTCAGTAATGTATGGATTTAAACTGAGACTGCTTTTCACTCTTATAAATATGTACAGCTCCAGGATCCTGCCTTTGATCCACTAATGCCTTTGATCTGTGTGTGTGTGTGTGTGTGTGTGTGTGTGTGTGTGTGTGTGTGTGTGTGTGTGTGTGTGTGTGTGTGTGTGTATATGCTCCATGTTTGTATAAGGATTTTCATCCATCCATCCATCCATCCATCCATCCATTTTCTGTACTGCTTATCATACACAGGGTCATGAGGAGCCTGGAGTTTATCCACATCTGGGGTACATCACAGGGTACAAGTGGGAAAGTGGTAGTTCAGTGTTCGAAGTGTTGGACTTCTGGTAGTGAGTTTGAATCCCGGGGCCACCAAGCTGCCACTGCTGGGCCCCTGAGCAAGGCCCTTAACGATCAATTGCACAGCTGTATAATGTACATGAATAAAAGCCTTTATTTTGTCACATTTTTATTACAGAACAGTGAAATTCTGTCTTTACAGAGTGCAGGGTCAAACATGATACAGCAACCCTGGAGCAGTGAGGGTTAAGTGCCTTGCTGAAAAGCCCAACGGTTGCAGCGTAGCAGGGCTGGGGCTTGAACCCTGATCACATGCCTTTGGACTGGGGAGGAAACCAGAGTACCCAGAGGACTCCCTGAAGCACAAGAAGGACCTGTAAGCTCCACGGACCCAATACAGACTACTAGTACATATTACACTATTAGATTACATTTGTCTTGATAAAAAAACGTGCTCTGGAATCCACAGTTTCATCTAAAGAAGTATAAGGAGAACCTGTGGAGCTCTGCATAACAAGGTCGTTATCACAAGTCACATTAGGGTGATATTTGTGCTTTATATGTGCCATTAGGAGACACGTCTCTTTTTTTTCTTTGCCAGCATGAAGCTGAGTGAATAGCATGACTCAGCAGACTGCAGCAGAGTGGAGCTTCCTCTGCATCCAATCCTGCTCATGACTTTTTAATGCCTCTCCTGGACCCACATTTATTTTACGCACTCTGTGTTACTAATCGCTAATACGCCTTTCCATCACCGACAACAGGTGGTTTCTTTAAATTCATGGGAAGATACAATTCCAGAGCTGATTTAGCTAAGTTTTAGCACTCTCACCTCTCTTTCATCTTTCTCCCTCATCTTTGCAAAGGTCTTAGTAACCGATTCACTTCATCCAGGGTACATTAATTGATACCTCAGCAATTCCTGGAAGCCTGCGAATTGGAAATCGATTGAACGTCCTTCTTTAAAGACATCAAAATTCTTTTCATGAGTCAAAGAACAAGCAAGAGGATGATACATGATCGATTTGCTGTGGGTATACGATACCGGGATTAACATAATTTTGATTTAAAGACATGGTTCAGCGTTTCTCTACACACCTGTTGCATGTTCAAGCTAAATTATACGAGGGGTTTTAAAGCTCCTTTACCATTGTACGGTCTTGCATTATGCTTATAATGAATAGTTTCATTAGTAAATTTGGGTCAGTGATGACTGAAGAGATTAAGGCTCTGGGTTGTGGACTGGGTTGTATTGATGTGGATCGGATTTCAAGCCCCAGCACTGCCAAGCTACTACTGTTGGGCCCTTGAGCAAGGCCCTTAACCCTCAGGTTAGGTGTTGTATCATGGCTGACCGGCACTCTGACCCCGACCCTTGTGAAAACAGGGTTTCAAGCTGCTGTAATGTGTATGTGATAAAATTAAGGCTTCTGCTTCTTCTAATTACATCAATAATGCACACTAATGCATGCAGGGTTGGGGGTTCGATTGCAGCTTCTCTCTATACTTCAGAAGGTTTCTTCTGGGTAATCTGGTTTCCTCCCCCAGTCCAAAGGAAAAACATGTGCTGTTGACTACAGTATATGATATCACTAAATTGTTCAAGTGTGTATGTGTGTGTGAGATGGGTTGGTAACCCTTCCACCCCACTGGTACCACCCCTTCTGCCCAGAGTCCTCTGGGATAGACTCCAGGCTCCACATGACCCTGTGTAGGATAAGCGGTAGAGAAAATGGATCGTTGGATGTGTGGATGAATGGAAATCCTTATGCTAACATTGTACACAGACACACAGAATATATTGGGCTTAGGATCAAATCCAGGTCGCTAAAGTTCTATGTATTTAAGCATATTTAAGGAAGAGTGAAACCTTAAGGGCCGTAATGGATTTAGCCAGGTTAAAAATTTTTGAGGTGCAGTGTTCTTCCACTCACACGAGTGCAGAAAGTTTCCAAAAAGTAAAAAAGAACAAGAGTATCCTTTGTGTGTTTGTGTGTGTGTGTGTGTGTGTGTGTGTGTGTGTGTGTGTGTGTGTGTGTGTGTGTGTGAGTGACGAAAATGTTCGTTCACTATGCAGTCAGGGGCGTCTGGATTTTTTTGCCTGTCGAAAGTTTCAGACAGTCTACAAATAAACCATAACCAGTTGCGAGTGCACATTAAAATATTCTTAACCACAATGTTAAGATTTCGATTCCTGGAATAAAATCTGAATTTAATTTGGAACAAAAACTTAACTTAGTCGTCCGCTTGGGGAAATGTAATGTCCAGGCCGATGAGCTGTAGCCAGCAGAGGGGTGTGTAGGGAAGGGGAAGTTTAATGCTTCACACGTGTGTCAACATGGGCTGATGGGCTGTCCGATGACACACACACACACACACACACACACACACACACACACACACACACACACACACACACACACACACACACACACACACACAGAGCTGACTCATTTGGCTTGGCTCTACATTTTGTGTGCACATGTGGCCACATGGTTGATTGAGAAAAAACATGTTTTGCATATTTGCAGGTTGCTTTAACCTTGTGAGGGTATGAGTAATATCATCCACCTTTCCTCCCTTCCCTTCCTTCTTCTCTCTCCCTTTTTGCACTGTTTGTCCTCTCCTCTGACTGGTCCGTGTGTCTACCACACCTTCTGTGAATATCCAAGCTGTATCGGGTTCTGAGCTTGAGAAAATAACAACTCTGTGGGAACTCAGGAGAAAGTGGACAACGAAAAAGAGAATGAAGAAAAAGAGAAAATAGTCTGCAATAGACAGAGAGTGAGAGAGAGAGAGAGAGAGAACTAAAGAGAGGGACAGAGTTTCTATATGAGTGCCCCAGGGGAAATTGTGCTGCAGTAAATCCCTCCTACAATCTTATTATAGAGCATCTCTCCATCCCACTGTACCCGATTTACCAGCCTGCCCTTCATCACCACCATCACTATCCTCTCTATCCAGCCTCGTTCCTTTACAACACACAGCGTCTGCAGTTCAGACAGTAATATAGCAAACCCGCTGGATCAATTTTACACATTATATTCCCTCACAGTGCTCCTATGTAGTGCAGAGATCATTGATAGTTAGTGCACCTACAGTACAACTGACAAAACTATTATAAATTAACATGTTTACATAATTGAAGCCTGATTTTCACTGATTTTCACTTGAAGTCTGATTTTTGCAACGTTGTGCCGTTTGAAATGAACACAACACAACTACGTGCAACTGCGTGCTAACGTGTTACATCCTTAAGTTACCGTGTTCTGATTATGTCATCAATTAGCCTAATCCAGACTTGTCCAGAAACATCAACATTCTTCCCAGGAAGTTTTTTCTTTATTTTCCACATAATTTCAAAGATTTTTTTTTATCTTTTTTTAAATACAACATCACCCAATACATCAAGTTGTAACAATTGTCAAATAAACGTAATAAAATTTAATGTTGGTCAAATTATGAGCCTTTGTTATAGCTTCGTTATTGAGAAAAGTAGGTAAAGTATAAAAGTTTTAAAAAGTCAGTAAGGAGTATATAGCTGTAAGCAGGCCCAGCTCCAGATATGAGATAAAAGGTGGGCCAAGTGATATTCCAGGTGGGCCGGTCGGTTGGGGGTTCCTTTAATACTTTAATCCCTCCTGTCTATAGTTTTAATACCATATATTAAGATAATTGTTAGGGTTGTTTGTTATTGTTGTGTTTGTGTTTTCTTCATTTTTAATATTTTTTGTACATATTTTGGAACTATTTAGTAGCTTTATATATAAAAAGGGTTAACATGTTTATCTTTACATTCTCTCTTTTTGCATTTGTAATATTATTTTGACCCCTTAACAGATCTTGTATCAATTAAGTAACTTTAGATTTGATAAATAGCGACAATTCAACTAAAACAAACTTGTTACTTGAGTGAAGCATGAACTAAGAATTGGGTTTATTCTTGTAATGTTTTGTTAAAAAGGGACAGTTCTTTTAAAATAACTTTACATCAAGTAGAACAAACCTGTATATGTTGTATTTTATTAGGCTATATAGTGTGTTAGTCAAGTTCACTAACAGTTCTAATTTACTAAGTGTGACTGTCGTTTATTGCTTTATCCATTTACCACAAAGGTTGAATGAATGTGAATGAATGAGCTAAGTCTGTGTCTGTCTAGGAGGGGGAAAAGGGGGTTGGGCGGAAATTAGAAAATAACGTATCTCGAGCTGAATTGAATATTGCACCAATTTTGTGATTGGCTGTTATGTGGTGTGGGGCCAAGGTGGGCCAGGCCTCTGATTGGGTGGGCCAGGCCCACTCTGGCCCCCCCGTGGAGCCGGGCCTGGCTGTAAGCGTTTCGAACTGACAGTAGCATGTGCTGAGGGGGCGGGGCTTTGTGTGGGGCTGCTGCATTGTCCATTGGCTGTAGGCCAATCAGAAGTTAGAAATCATGCTGGTATTTTCTGTTATTTTTCCCTTTGGTTAAAATAAAGAAGGCAATCTTTGATTGGATGGGCAAGACACAAATTTGCGTGGGCTAAGCCCAGGTTTCATGGAAAGTCTCTGGTTGTGGAAAAAAAATAAATTTTAACCGCCTTGGAGCTCATTTTCTGCAACTCATTATGTCTTATCAGGCAGTTTTATATTATCCTTAGTTGATCTTTTTGGGAAGAATTTCTTTATTTATTCATTCTGAAGTGAATGAGAGAGTGTGTGTGTGTGCCCTGCGATGGGTTGGCACTCCGTCCAGGGTGTATCCTGCATATATACAGTAGTATACATGGTTATTGTCTGAAAGTTTATGGGAATTGTGTGAAAGTTAAAGGGAAGAGAAAAAGATTATAAAAATACGATATTTCACAGCTATTTAAAAAAAAAAAAGAGATTCATTTTCAGTGCCAAATGTTTGCTGCATGAATTCTTTTTTTGCTTTAAAACAACAACAAAAGAATCCTTCACTTTTTTCTTTCTCTCACTTCTCCTGCCACTTGTTCATTCTTATAAACATGCTAGAGGAATTGAATTGAAATTGCCCTGGTTTTATTTTATCCCTCTAATGGATTAATGGAAGGCGAAGTCACCGTGAGTGATGTGTGATGGAGCAATGACAGAGGACAGTAGCTGTGCCGCTTCAGCGTGACACTGATTTATAAGCTAAGCTCTCTTTATTACACTTAAAGCCAGCGAAGGTTAACGTATCGACGGGAGCCGGGCATGGTTTTATTCCACGTGCTGCAAATGCGCACAAACACACACAAAGAGTCTGGTTGTACCTAAACATACATTTGTCTGCACTAATTCAATATGAGTGTCATTTGGATGATGTAAACATGTACATAAACCTCGAAGGACATACTGTCAAGTCCAAAAGTTTGCAAACTTGTAGGACAAAAGGAAGGAGATAGAAATGTAATATATTGTAGTCCATGCAGGACATGTATTACATGCTTCTCAGTTTTCTCCCCCTTTGTATATTCTGCACAACTTTTTACAGATTCTCTCAAATAAATAAGCAGAGGTTCTGATTTATCTTATTTATAAATATGTTATATGTGTTATGTTTCATTATACAGCTACTACTATACATTTTGCATACAATTTTTCCAATGAAAAGACATGAGGGATGTGAATCTTTGGCCATAACACATGGATTTGTATATGCACTCATATGCGTTAGACAAACGCAATGAAAACAATAAAAGTGCACATTTATTCATTTCCCAGAAGCCTGTATGTTTCCCAGAATATATATAATTATGAAAATTTTAAAAGAAACAAAAATGTTTCTTCAGTTATCGTATGGTTCTGGTTGTTGTATTAATAAATCAATCCTTGATTTATTAATAAAAACATAAAGAAAGGCAAATACCTGGAACTGTAGAAATATCACTGAAACAAAAGCACAATCATAAATAAACAATGTAGAGCAGAAAACCGAACATGACACAACTCTTCTACACAAAGCAGACATGCTATAAACAATGATCCAATAAAAGAGTCAATAGAAAACCACATTATGCACAGGTGGAGACAAACAATTCACAATAAACAGCGATACACATTCCAGCGCCCCCTAGTCGTCTGGCATGGTAACGTCGCAGTCACCTGCTGTCTGAAAAGCATTGAAATTTTGAAGGTGTTTCAAATATTCTAAACTATATATAAAAATTCTTTATACGGTTATCCAACAGAGGAATAAACATGCGTCTCACGGTGAAAGCCAACTTCCAAAGCGTCCTTACTCAATTTTATATCTGATTGACAAATGACATACAGCCTAAGGGATTATGGTTAATAATCTTAACACATTGTAACACCTAATCCGTTGATATTAGTTTAAGTATTACAATGAATGAAAGAACTCAGCAGACCAATTTTACTCACGAGTCAAGTGTATTAAAGAGTTAACCTGCATATGAAAATCCTAAACTACACCAACAATCACCACACCAAGAATCCCACAGTTTACAATAAAGCAATATTTCCCCCCAATGTACAGTCTTTGGTTTCTTTTAAACGTCTTCTTTGCATAGTCTTTGTAAAGCAATGAAACATCCACCATTCTCCGAACACAAACCCTGATTGAGTCTAGACCTATTACGTTCCTCAACCGGGGTACAAAGGCCCAAACCACCATGAGGCAAGCTGCTCCAAAGGAGATGGCATTCACAAAATTCCAGTGGTTTCCTTACCACGACGTAAAGTGGGCGTGTTTCTGGAGGTCTTGGAAAAACGCCCTCTTTCAAAAAAAAAAGAGCGTACCTACGATGGATAATGAAGGACAAAACAGTCATACAGGTAGATTTTATATTTTATATCTATTATGCTTTATTATCTTACAGTTAAGCTATTTTCGAAAACAAATAAACAACCAAAAACTACGGTTAGGGTTAGGGTTAGATTATCAAACAGGCCACGCCTACCCGATGACGCAATATCTGTTACGTTGTTCTGAAATCCCTGGAAATAAGTGCATCCCCAAAGGAGATAGAGACTTATCTTCCTGCCTGACTCCTTCTTTGTTACCTTAAATAGGGCTTTTCTGTATCACCTGGACAGATCGCCCCCCCTACTGCTCAGGTAGGTAATTACATAGCTGCATTAAGAGTACTCCTGGTACATGAGTAACAGGGAAACTGTTACAACATTATAATCTACACATTATAAATAATCTAAACACATCTAACCCAACGAATGAATCCTTGTTCTGGATGAAAAGAGATCCCACTAGGGGGCAGTATAGAGCATTAAACTCTGAACCAGAACCTCAGCTACTGACAAATATTTATTTATTAACAAGCTGGAATTTGGACTTTTAACATTTTGCTCTATATATTTTGGACTGTGAATAATAGACAGAAGCATTGTCATATTATGATCGAGCAGAAAAAGTGCAGCGATAGAGATGAACCGTGGTTTATTTTTATGACGAGAACATAACAAAATGTCACTTGACATGGTACTAACCAAAAACGAGAGCACTTGAAAACTAGGTAACACGGCTAAAACAAAAACAGGATCAAAAAAACAAAAAACTACGTAAGGACTTATGTGAAACTTGAGAAATATACAAGATATAATCACATGACGGTAAACAGCAGTACACCTGCCAGCGCTCACCTCCCCAGTGCTCCGGCAGGTAACATGTTCCAAGCAAGTTACAGCTCTTATACATTAAATAGAATTTTTGATGTTGTTGAGAACGAGTTAATTATTATAGCTGACGATCCTGACAAGCCATGCTATGTATCTTTTGTTATTGAGACCGCATGGCATTACACCCACGTCACAGTGAGTTTGACCTTCCATTTTCTCTAAAGTGTGTCTAGACTGAACAATTAAATCAACATGAGCATTACAGCAGCTGAGCTTTCTCGATCTGTTTTTACGACCTGATTCACAACCACAACCAGCTTCAAGTCATATGACACTAGTTCAAATAAATACAACATCAAAACTCATCATCAAAACATGTTTAGGGTCGTGTAGAAGTACAAACTAGTCAGCAAAACTGTGCCAAGGTCCCCAAGACGCCCAGAACATCCTAGTAGCGTAAACCATCACTAAGAAAATGAATGTGCTTTTAAAGGCAAAACTGATTGTTTGTTTTTCATCTAAAACATGATGAATCCCAAACGCCTTCCAATTTACTGCACACACATTCTACATCATATTAATATTGTAGACTCTGGCTAGGAGATCGTTAGCAATCCATGCATAGAAAAAAAGCCTTTTTTTTTTTTTTTATAAATTTACTAACAGCTTACATACATAATAAAAGAATACAAATACAAATAAAATGTCATTATTGATGCATTTATTCAGAGCTTTCATCCTACACAAAGCAACAAAACAAAACAAAAACGGTTATTCAGCCACAGTTAGACTTCTATTTAAATATATAGATACTCATATGAGCTGAGTAACACTGAAACAGAAATAAATAAGCCTTTTTTTTGCCTTGAAATGCGTAAATAGGATAAACTTTTCTGGTATTTGAAATCTGTGATTAGTTTTGACATCCGTTTAGTTATTCACTGGCAGCTCAGTATATGTGTATATGATGTATATTTATATACTAAAAAAAAAAATCAGTGAAGAAATTCCTCCTCTGCAGTAAAATCACACACACACACACACACACACACACACACACACACACACACACACACACACACACACACACACACACACACACACGGGAGCAGTAAGGTAAAGGGGATACATCCCTGGCAGTGGTTTTGTGTGTGTCTGTGTATGTGTAATAGAGTTTGAGAGAAAAAAAAAAAACGAGAAATCCAGAAAATGTGAAGGCAGCGAGTGTGAGAACCGTGAGAAAGCGTGACAGTGTGAGAAGAAGTGAGATAGAGTGCAGGGTTTATGACTCGTGGCTGTGTAAAAGCTTCAGCACTAATGGCGTAGTGGTGTGAATAATTAAGGTGTGTGTCCTTACTGTGTGTCATTAAAGAGATGAACATCTCCAAGTATTCCACAACACGGAGTTTAAAGCGTGTTAAAGTCACTTCAGTTACGTTCAGCAATACACCATGACAATGACATCGGCTGAGCAGCTGGACGGGTTTATAGACAAGCAGTTCTGGGAAGTGGTGAACTGGGAATTGGGAAGATGAGACCATTAAATGATCAAACACAAAAGATGCTGTCAAATATTCTTCAAGATTTCAGTCTTAAATAGACACAAAACAAAAACAACAAACAAGGAAAAAAAGTCCTACAATCAGCAATAAGAATCCTCATATCTAGATTGATTCCATGTTAATTCTCATTGTTTTGTTGCTGCACGTCTCAGATTTTGTTCGTTACATATAAGTGAAGTGACATATGGCTAAGTACAGTGACCCATACTCAGAATTCGTTCTCCACATTTAACCGTTCCAAAGTCCAAACACTCCGTGAACACACACCCGGAGCAGTGGGAAGCCATTTATTCTGCGGCACCTGGGGAGCAGTTGAGGGGAATTCGGTGCCTTGCTCAAGGGCACCTCAGTCGTGGCCGGCCCGAGACTTGAACCCACAACCTTCGGGTTACGAGTCAGACTCTCTAACCCTCAGCCACGACTGCCAATGACTTGTTGCTTATGACCTTAAACCAAAGTCTGTAAGCATTTTGGCTGAATTAAACATAGCATCACATTTTTTTCTACTTCCTTTAGAATGATTTTGTAACTTGCAGGGATCGAAGCAACAGATACAACAAAACATAACAAAACCTTAAACACACTCGAACGTACCATGCTGACTGACGACCACAAAGACTTCACGGCAAGCTTACATAGAGCCGTGCATCAAGGGAACATAAGGTACGCCTGAAAAAGCTGGAAAACCTTAAGGAAGGTATAATGGGAATAATGGGAACCATGGGAATAATGGGAATAAAGACAATAATACATAAATAAACCATTTGCCAGCACCCCGATGTGTGTGAGTGAATGAGAGTGTGTGTGTGTGCCCTGCGATGGGTTGGCCAGGGTGTATCCTGCCTTGATGCCCAATGATGCCTGAGATAGGCACAGGCTCCCCGTGACCCGAGGTAGTTCGGATAAGTGGTAGAAAATGAATGAATGAATGAAACATTCAGAGGTTTGAGCAGACAATGGAATTCAGGATATTGACCAAATTTAACAATATTTAAAAAAGTGCAGTATTTTGGCATGCCCAGGCGTTGGTGTTCAGACTCACTAGAATATTTTAAAAATTGTCTGAAACCTGTTTAAAATGTTGTCATTTTATGTTCCAAGCTGCAATGTCCTGTCAAACTTCCTGTGGCTGGGAACAATATTTCAGTGGATATTAAATCCTAAACATGGCTTTTCATATAAGACTTTTTTTATTAGAAATATATTTCATTTTTCACGGGGGTGAAAATCTGTGATGTTAGAATTCAGTCAAAATACTTGACAGACTTAGGTTTTATGTCACAAGTACAATTACATGCTGTATTTTATGGAGAGAGAGATAGATAGATAGATAGATAGATAGATAGAGAGAGAGAGAGAGAGAGAGAGAGAGAGAGAGAGAGAGAGAGAGAGAGAGAGAGAGAGAGAGAGAGAGAGAGATGGTCATGTTGTCTAGGCAGAAGAGATGTCAGTTACAGTGACACAAGCCAATCATGGGCATCAGTAAGGTTTCAGTGATCAATTCCTTCAGGAAAACAATGGATGAAGGAAACAAAGACACCCGATTCGGAAGCATCACATGGCGCTGGGTTCAGTAAAGATTAAACATATTCTAACAGATTTGGATCGTACCATTTCCTTCGTTTTATAAAACAAACATCGGGATGTGCTCTTATGGAGAAATATATTTTAGGGAAGAATAGAATTAATCTGAGGAGCTGTGTTATAATAATTACTCAGCCGTAGCAATGTTAGTGTTATGACTCCAAAGTGTTTTATTCCTCACTAATGTCATTCTCACTGTATGAAAAGAAGAGTAAGAAAGCAGACTAAAAAAAAATAACAAACCAAAAACACAAAAAACGAAAAAAACAAACAAACAAACAAAAAAAAAAAACACAACACTGCAACTTTTAAAGAACTTCAACTAAAACTCTCGTTATGAAGCAAATACATCCAACTTTCTATAACTTTTACTGTTTACACATACACAGTACTCAGCACTCGACTATACAGTGTACAGTTACAAAAAGGAAATGATTTCTAATCACACTCTCACAATGTCTCACTAGTTCCCTTTCGAGTCTGGTTCCTCTTAAGAAGATTTCCTTCTCATCGATTCAGGGAGTTTTACCTTGCCGCTGTCACCTATGGCTTGCTCATTAAGGATAAAAATAAAAATTGTTGTGTGAAGATTTCGGACCTTCAGTGACAAGAGGCCGACTCTGTGAGGATCCTGAGGCATCTCGAAATGAACCAGCTCTAGTTCATGAGGGTTGCGGACATTCAAAGAGAAGATGTGGTCTTTAAGGACAGTGACCTCATCATCAATACACAACTGTCGGACTGTATCTGACTGTAGAAAGGACATTATTCATTATAACACTCTTGGTGTTTATAACAGTTTATAATCACACACTCCGTCGTCACCCGAATGAGGATGAGATTCACTTTTGAGTTTGGTTCCTCTCAAGGTTTCTTCCTCTTCCATCTAAGGGAGTTTTTCCTCATTATAGTCGCCTCAGTCACCCCAGACTTGCTCAATGGGTATAAATACTTTTTGTAATGTTCTGTAAAGCTGTTTGTGGCTATCCATTGTTAAAAGTGCTATACAAATAGAGTTGAATTAAAATTGAATTCTTCTTTCAGGCAAATATAGGAAAATCATCCATCCATCCACTTTCTCCTCTCTATCCTACACAGGGTAACAGGGAACCTGGAGTCTATCCAGGGGACACATTGGACAGGGTGCCAACACATACAACTACACATGTATTCAGACACTATGGGCTATTTAGTCACGTTTATCAGCCTACAGTGCACGTCTCTGGACAAGGGAAGAGAACGGAGAACCTTAAAGTAAACCCCTGAAGTACACACAAAATTCATGCAAGCAGGGCAGAGATCGAACTCAAACCCCCCACCCTGAAAGTCCTAACCTCTAAGCCTTAGCAATACACTTTAAACAAACAATATGCCACACACTGCACTTTTTTACACACTGGACTATACATACGATACACACTACATTTATACACACTGGACTATACATACTGTACACACTGCATTTATACACACTGGACTATACATACACACTACATTTATACACACTGGACTATACATACTGTACACACTGCATTTATACACACTGGACTATACACACACACTGCATTTATACACACTGGACTATACATACACACTGCATTTATACACACTGGACTATACATACACACTGCATTTATACACACTGGACTATACATACTGTACACACTGCATTTATACACACTGGACTATACATACACACTGCATTTATACACACTGGACTATACATACACACTACATTTATACACACTAGACTATACATACACACTGCATTTGTCACGTATAGCCACGCCCCCAAAATAAGCGAAATCTAAAAGTTTGCACAACATGAACATGTGACATATCAAAACACTCAGCACGACGAGGGGAACTTGCCACGTGCAAGCACCAGTCACATTTTCTTCAGGAAATGTACCGTTCTAGTTTAATATAATAGTCTATCTGTTACCACTGGATATTTCTGTATCTGTACAATCTGTTGCACCTTAACATATTACATATATATAATATCTATATTTATGCTTTTATATATCAATAACTATAATGTAATATGTAATGTAATGAGCATTCTGCACATTTTCACATGTTTCTTAACTTACATGTATGTAAAGTGCTGTGGTGATGTGACAATAAAAGTAACTTGACTTGACATTTAAAAACAAAAGACAAAAACCACACGCTCCATTTCTTTTCCTTCTCACTCTCGACATTTCACCTTGTAAGCTTTCCATCACAGACAAAATGGAAAAGCACTCTAAAGGCTCGGCAACACAGGAACACACACCAAAATACAGCCTTAACACCCATCCCATACTTTTCCTCAAAGCCAATTGTTTTTTCAGTTTGTTTTTTTTTTGGCTGACATTTAAAATTTTAATTACGTCTACGAGTCTTCAGACGTCGCACAGTTCCAAGAGAGAACGTAGAGAGCTTTTGAGCAGCTGTCGCCACATCAGAGCTCTGTCGTGAGACTGAAACTCGTGTGACAAATCCCAGAGCTGTGTGTCCAGCATCCGGGCAGACACACGTCACAGAGACTCGGCTTCTGCTGGTGCTCTGATGCTAAATATATTAGTCTGGCTGAAAAAAGCAAAGGCCTGAATTTCCCGTTATATCTGACCCCTTCAGCGCACGCCATGCTGAACTGAGCTGAGCATCTATAAATATACAGTCAACTAGAAACTAGATGCAGAATCAGAGAGTTTGGGAAATCTGTAGCAAAACGTCTGCAGGTTCGAGTGCCTGGTTCTAGACAAGCGCCCCATGCTTCTGTCTGAGTTACTGTTTGTTTTGGAAAGCTGTTAACTCGGATGTGGGTGTATGTTTCAGTGAAATATGGCACACATGAGCACACACACACACACACACACACACACACACACACACACACACACACACACACGCGCACAGGCCGTTCTGCACAAATCCGACAGGTGAGCCACAGTGAAAATCCTTCTATAGGGCAACTTGGAATCAATTTAGTGTGTGTGTTTTTGTTTCTGTGTGTGTGTGTGTGTGTGTGTGTGTGTGTGTGTGTGTGTGTGTGTGTGTGTGTGTGTGTGTGCATGTGTGAGAGAGAAATATTGTGATTGTGCCCCGAAGGAGCAACAAAATCAAATCCTAGATCCAATCACTCCACAGTATTGGATCACTTTTATTTAAAATAAACTCTCTCAGGAAAAAAAAAAAAAAAAAACTTCCAGGAATTTCTTTTACTGCTAACGGTAATCTTTTATTTTCCTTGGCACACGTCTTCTCAGAAATGTCTGGAAATGGTGGAATTCTTATAGGAAGAAGAAGAAGAAGAAGAAGAAGAAGAAGAAGAAGAATGGCATGACTTTCAACTGCAGGTAAGTATCCACAAACGGGGTTCACAAGCTTGGCCAGGTTCAGTTTTGGTTTTAGCTTTTTCCTACAAGCAGATGTGTAAGGTTCAGAAAAAGAAAATAAAAAACTCACTGGGACTGAAAGAGAAGGAGAGAAATAATACTCAAACCTAGTGTGATGAGAACATGACTGGCAATGAAATAAAAACAAGTCTCTCTGTCTCTCTCTCTCTCTCTCTCTCTCTCTCTCTCTCTCTCTCTGTCTCTCTCTCTCTCTCTCTCTCTCTCTCTCTCTCTCTCTCTCTCATCCCTGTTTTTGACCAACCCACAACCCACCTTCTTGTTTTCTATCACATTGCTCTTCCAATCTTTGCAAATTTGCATTGTTGAACATAATAAACAATTATCAAAAGCAATTTCCATTTGTGTCCTGCTTCACTCGCACACGGTCAGATCTTTCCTAACGGTTATTGGACTCTGAATGCACTGAAGTGTCAAACACTTCAATCTGTCCATCAAATAAATTCAATTCAGTTCCGTTTATTTGCATAGCGCTTTTCACAATTCATATTTTCTCAAAGCAGCTTTACATATGTATAGAAACAGAGGTTAAGGGGGATGTGGTAGCCTAGTGGTTAAGGTGCTGATTACTGATCCGAAGATCGTGCGTTTGAATACCAGATCCCCAGGCTGCTGGGCCCCTGAGCAAGGCCCTTAACCCTCAATTGCTCAGTTGATATAATATAAATTGAAATAAAATGTAAGTAGCTCTGGATAAGCGTGTCTGCGATATGCGGTAAATGTATTTTATTATACAGTATCTCGAACATCGATCCCTAATGAGGCAGCCTGAGGTGACGGTGGCAAGGGAAAACTCCCTGAGACGATATAAGGAAGAAACCTTGAGAGGAACCAGACTCAGAAGTGAAGAAGATGATGGAATTATTCTGTATGCTTGTAACATACATACAGATTATCAGTAATCTGACTATCTATCTGACTACCACAGTGCTGAGAACTTCTCCATTCTGATGACTCAGATAATTATTTACAGATTACTAATAACATTTCTGACTTGTACACTTGCGTTTCATGCCACATACCGTCCGGAAAATTTCAACATTTTCGATCGTCATCCTGTTTTACAGTCAGTACACAACTTTTACTGTTCTTTCTATTAAATAAATGAAATGGAAATCTCACATCAGAGAGTGCAGAGAGTGAGAGGAAAGATTGCTAATTCACAATCAACGCTATTGCGTTTTCCTTCAAATGAGCTAAACTTCACTAAGAATGACTAACATACTGTAATAAATCTGTCCCACTTTTATTTAATAAGTACAGCCTCTTATAGCTGTTTTCACTCCCTGCACAAAATAAAGCAGAGTAATACTTACTCGTTCATTCAGAACGCTCTCGCCGTGCTTGGAGCTGAACGAGTAGATTGACCTCCTTGGGTCGATACTTAATAAGCTTTTGAGTAGCTTTTTTGCTGCAAACTGCATCTTTTTTACGTCCATTAAGCTGGAAATTCATCTGAAGGAGTGTAGAAACAGCCACACAAAATGTATAAGTGTCCGGCGGCTTAATGGATGCGGTGTAATAGCACCAGACCAGTGACAAGGTGAAATGCAGTCTCTGTCTGTACTCAGAGTTTTTTGTTAGTCTGGAGGTTTTAAAACTGCAACACGGGGTTTAGGTTACTGCAGGGAATGAAAGAGACAATGAAAGGCAAACGGGTGCAAAAGAATGGTTACATGTACGACTATGACGGACGGAAATTAAACCCTGTGATTCGTGGCTATTAGTGCTTTGGGTGAGAAATGGTTCAGAACGTTTTGTTTTCTTGTGACATCACAACCACGGCCCGAGAGTTAGAGATGCAAATGAATAGAAATACATTACTCATAAATGAAAAGACGGTGTGTCCTTAAGGGATACTAACACAGATAGGGGTAAAAAGCTCATTATCTATCGTTACTTTGCTCTAGTAGCCTGACCTACACACTGCCTTACTACTCTATTGCTATACAAGTTCTATACAAACTCGACTGAATTTCAGAAAATGTGTTTTTTAACTTTCCTCACTGGTTTAATAAACATTCAGGATGATAATCATGCTAACTCAGATAGATATGGCTCCGTGTTTTTGATCAGAAAGTTGGTTGGTTTGAGCCCCAGTACTGTCAATCTGCCACTGTTGGGCCCTTGAGGGCGGCCCTTAACCCTTAGCTATAGCTAAGGTATGCAAAGAAAATCATTTCACTGAGCTTTGATGTATCTGTGACAAATAAAACTTCACAGAAGCATTATAATGAAATGCAGCTTTAAAGGACCACAGTTTGGGCAAGTCTTCTGATAGATCGCTTATTTAATTCACATTAGAGAGAAAGCTCACTGGAAAGATCCACAAGGTGTTTGGTTGAGAGAATAATGAACTCCAACATACATATAGCTGAATTTAAGATGTCTGTAAAAGTCCATGAGTTGAATAAAAGTTCTGTAAATCGTTATATCTTGTTATATTTTATGAATTAAAAATTACTTCGGGGACACGGTGACTTAGAGGTTAGCACGTTCGCCTCAAACCTCCAGGGTTGGGGGTTCGATTCCCACCTCCGCCTTGTGTGTGTGGAGTTTGCATGTTCTCCCTGTGCCTCGGGGGTTCCCTCCGGGTACTCCGGTTTCCTCCCCCGGTCCAAAGACATGTATGGTAGGTTGATTGGCATCTCTGGAAAATTGTCCGTAGTGTTTAAGTGTGTGAGTGAATAAGAGTGTGTGTGTGCCCTGCGATGGGTTGGCACTCCGTCCAGGGTGTATCCTGCCTCGATGCCCGATGACGCCTGAGATAGGGCACAGGCTCCCCGTGACCCGAGAAGAAAATGAATAATTAATAAGAGAATAACTTCTCTTTCCAATAGCAGTGTTTATTTTCAGTGTTTTTCAGGAGCTTAGTGATAGCATTAGGGTTCCTATTTTAATAGATAGATAGATAGATAGATAGATAGATAGATAGATAGATAGATAGATAGATAGATAGATAGATAGATAGATAGATAGATAGATAGATAGATAGATAGATAGATAGATAGATAGATAGATAGATAGATAGAATATCTGGATCACTAAGCGTATACAGATACACATTATTATTATACTCCTACTAAAAATGTTACCCAGAAAATTAAGAGACATTTTTACCCATGACTAAAGAAAGCCGCAGCTGTTCAGTGTAGTAGGTTTCTTTCCAAATAACGCTGAGCCTGTCAGTGGAGGAATGATGACCTCTGTCAGTGAGGGATTGAAACACTATAACAACAGAACCAGGCAGCTTCCCTGCTGCACATTTTACTGGCTAATTAGAAACAGACGGAATGCACATTCCCCTCCCCGCTAATTTGCAGCGAGCGCCGTGTTGACATATTAGCGCCACTCGTCTGGATGAGCTTTTCAATCGTCCATCTAAGCAGAAAAAAGGTCACCTGAAAGAAGCCAGCTGGACAATGTGTGACCACACATGGACAAAAATATGTGATCGGAAAGTCAGACTGGCAGGAGAACCGTTCCCAGATTCCCTAGCTGAGCAATGGTTTGAGGTGTTTAAGGCTCAAACAGACCAGTGATGTGACAGCAATTGGACCGGGACGGGCAGTGAAGAGACAAAACTTATGGGCAGGTGCCATTAAAGCAGAGAAGCATCTCACCATCTGTCCTGTCTAATCCCTCTCCATTTTGTTGTAGTAAGGAAGTAGAAAACACAAATCTGTTATACTTAAGCTTTGTTATTATTCTTTAAAAAAAAAAAATTATTTATTTATTTATTTGTTTGTTTGTTTGTTTGTTTATGAAAGAAGGGCCACAATATCAGGCTATTACTTTGAAACACATTCTTTATGCTATCCATTATTGATTGTATTCCTTTTTATTAACCCTTTGTAGCAGTAATCTGCTGTTTCTAACCATGAGTTTTTATGAGGCTCATTTTCATTCACTCACTCTCTCACTCATTTTCTACCGCTTAACCGAACTTCTCGGGTCACTGGGAGCCTGTGCCTATCTCTGGCGTCATCGGGCATCAAGGCAGGATACACCCTGAACGGAGTGCCAACCCATCACAGGGCACACACACACACACACACTCTCATTCACTCACAACCTCACACACTATGGACAATTTTCCAGAGATGCAAATCAACCTACCATGCATGTCTTTGGACCAGGGGAGGAAACCGGAGTACCCGGAGGAAACCCCCGAGGCACGGGGAGAACCCCAACCCTTGGGGCGTGAGGCGAACATGCGAACCACTGAGCCATTGAGTCTGTGAGTCTGGTGAAAAGTGAAAAGTCAGGACTCTGTCTTTCTCTTGTCTTTCAGTATGAGACGTGTGTTTTTCCCCCCTGTTGATAACCTTACACACCTTACACAAATTTTAGTAGTTCAATATAAACACCTTCAAATTTTAGAAGCTTATGAACAAACACAGCTCAGAGAGCAGAAATGGCTTTGATAATTTCATCTACTCTTAAACATTTGTGCAAAATAATTAACCATTTTTGTTTTATTGGAACTTTTCTTCTTTCTTTTCTGTGTATATACTGTCTCTAGTAGGCTAGGGGAAAAAAAAACATAAATACTTGTGAAAACATGACAAAGACATTCGATGCTGAACATGGGCACAAATAAAACAGGCACAAATTCCATTTGGTTTAAAAAGTTAATATGTCTGTTTCCCAATAGAGAAAACATTTGACTGTAAGTTACTGATTTAAAATTTATACAGGATGATTATATCTGCTAAGAACATGTTGCCTGTCTCCCATCTCTCTTGAGAGATCGAGCATTTGAATTTAACCAGCATTTGAGACATGAGACATGATAAATATCCATATAAGTCATCACACTATGCATCTGCTTTAAATTCTAGATATTGTATAAAAATGTTGAGTAGTAATGTACTACAGACTAATTCAATATTATTTTGGCAAGTTTGAGTTCAGGCGGATAAAAGAAACACTCAAAGGCACTGGGCGGTGTTTGGTCTGTATAGAGCTCGAATTTGACATGTGGTATAAATAAACCTAAATCTTAGGCTTTTCTTTGAAAAATGAATGTTGTTCCAAGCAAATGTTGTAAATTTGTGATCAAGGCTCAGATCTACAATCCGACTACCCAAAAAAGGATAAATCTTACACCCTTCGATTTTGTCCTTCTTGGATCATCTGTCACGCTTCAATTCAATTCAATTTTATTTGTATAGCGCTTTTTACAATAGACATTGTATAAAAAAGCAGCTTTACAGAACATAAACATAGAGAAGAAGGTAAACATAATTAATGATAAAGGAAATAACGAATAATAAAAGAAATAAGAATTTATAGAATAAAAATTCTAGATTATTATTAGATATATATAGTTCACAGTGTGTATGTATTTATTCCCCTATGAGCAAGTCTGAGGTGACTCAGGCAGCAGTGGCAAGGAAAAACTCCCTTAAATTGGTAAAGGAAGAAACCTTGAGAGGAACCGGACTCAAGGGGGAACCCATCCTCATATGGGTGACACTGGGGGTGTGATTGTAATATACAGTCATTTAAATGTTGCATTGGTGCAAGGATCATGGACTCCCTAGCATCCATGGATCTCCCTAGCATCACAGAGTCCAACCGGAGATGTCTCAGGATTCTTAGAGTCGGCCTCGGCTCAGTGGACGTCCAAAGGCTTCGTCCCACACGCTTCAGTGTATGAATCTACAATGAAGGGATTCCCTTTGGAAGGTTGGAAGAAACTGTAGTGAATTTATGATCAGGAATCACATCTGGTCTCGTGTTAAAAAAAAGTAGAAACTTACAAAGCGTTCTTTGGATTATCTCTCCTCATTTTATATTATCAGAGAGGATCCCCTTTCAAAAAAATGCTGTCGGCCATATTTTAATAAAACTACACTGCAGGGTCACGGTACAACATTTACAAAATCGCCGCATTTTATTTCAAAAGTTCCACTGAAGTCTTGTCTTTTATTCATAGAGAACTATTCTAACGAAAACCTTTCCCTTGTTTTTTCTCCAGTGAAAAAAGTTTCCATCCCCGTTCCAAGGAAGGAGAGGAGATTGAAACCAGATGAATGAGGCGTTGGAGTGACGGGTGTGGCAGACCCATATTTCTCTCCCTAAAGGCTGATTAAAAGGTGAGGCCAAGTCTCGGGTGTCCCGAACCGGCTGACATGGATTGATTGATATCCTTGGCTCTCATCCTCCACTTCAAGTCCTGCCTTTCATAAACTCTGTCTCTCGTTCGTTCTTTCTTTTCCTTGCGTGATGCTCCTTTGTAATTCTGTTGAGCTTGGTTAATTCGGTGGAGTGCTCATACGGTATACTCAGATGCTGTCACCTTGCATTTAGGGTTTAAAGGAAAAGCAGTAGAAAGTAGGCCAATGGGGTGGAAAGCTAACACAGCGATGTTGGCAGGAAGAACGAGGACAAACTGAAAATTGTTTTGAGAGTGTACTGAAAAAAAAGGAACGCCTCCGTCAACACCGGCGTCATGCGCCGCAATGGGAGCGGTGCCAGAGGAATTAAAATCCATGTATTAGCATGTACAAGGCTGTGCAGAGAAATCACAGAAAGATTTGCATGACAATTGAGAAAAGTACACGGCTAAAATCGACAGTTTATTAAAAGAAAATTCACCAACCACTGTGTGAAAGCTTGAGCAATTCTGGCCTTTTTTATTTAGTTTTTTTTTGCAACAGATTGAGAAACTTTTTGTCCTGGCCTTCGTATGCCCCGAAGGACACAAAACACAAACAGAGAACGGAGGTCTTGTTTTCCCAGGGTGAACTATAGCTGCCTCATGCTTGTGGTCAACCCGAGAGGACTGTTTGCTCTGGAACGTTTGCCTTGCACCCACAAGACCATGTCTGTTTTCTCCCAATGCAAATCTCATTCACATACCATCGCAGCTACGTCACCGAGCATTTTTGTAGCTTTGTAGAACGCACATGTGCTTGGTGGACCACCAAAAAGATCTGGAATCCATCAAACCCTGTTCAATGGTGTTGCTGTGATGGAACAGCAAATCAACCTATTTGGACTTTTCGAAAAATAAAAATGGGTGAAATGTACGTGTGTGTGTGCATTATCTCTTCTTGACTGTTCTCTTGATGAGCATCTTGTCAGTCTAATTTTCTTAATGTTTAATTTGTAAAAACTTTCATGTTTGATAAAGGAAGACCTTTTATAAGAAGCTCAGACGGCATGAGATGATTGAAATGCTGAAAATGGCAGGGTTTAGCTGTATTCGTGCCTAAGTAATGTCTAAATAATGTAGTTTAGCCTTATATCCGATAGACATTTTGTGTGATTCTATAATAACTATAAATAATGTCATATGCATTCATGTGGAGAGATTCATAATGACAGGGATTCAACTAGTATTTAAATAAAAGCCCACTTACCAATTTATAATCAGTTCATACATTATAAAGATCTGAATAAACAACAAAATTACTGAATTGCATCAAGAGTACGTAAATCTTTTAATGATAAACCATTAGGTTATAAATAAGAATCTAACGCAGTTATGTTTTGTTTTGAAGTAGAACTTTATGTTATCGTGTTATGTCTAGCGCCACAGACTCAACAGACGAGTCAGGTTTTGAATTTATAGTGGAGAAATAAACACAAGCTCACCGATCAGACGAGAGGAGGTAAATATGTGGAGGTAAATGACAAATCTATAAAAAAGATTGAAAGCTCGTACTCCAGAAGCTGATCTGGTTCAGTATTGGTCCAAGTGGTCTGTTTGCAGAGTCTGCATCTGCACGCTCGATGACCTTGCTCTAGGCCATCATCTTAATCTGTTCAATTTATGTCCCACTTGTACTACATAGGATTATGGTAATAGTGGAAAATAGTGTTTAAAAGTTCTTCAAGAAACTCTTCAGGACTCTTCGGTTTCCCTGTAATATCCTGCAGTTCAATGTATGGATTATCAGATAATTATCTAATATCTAACCCTCATCTTATACATGAAGGTCTTTAGGAGCAATAGCTTATGCACAAACTCTTTGGATGTCGAACAAACTCGTGTCTGAAGGAAGCAAGCTAAACTCCACGGATCCCTGGTGAAACGACGGCGTGTCCGCTCCATCGGGAATCTCTCGTATAAAGCGATTAGATCGAATTTGTGGTTCGCTGTAAAAGCAGAAGAAAGGAAACACATGTGGTTCCCATCAGAGCGTACGCAAGGAAGCACTCCTGATTTGCCTACCTGCTGTGTTTAACTGCTACCACTCTTCCCACAACACACGCAGAGCTTTATTAGTCCTTAATCAGTCTACTCAGTGGGACTCTATACAGCTTTCCTTCCTGCACACCACATCCACATCTCCGACTGTATTTTCCTTACGCTCACATCTAGCCTGGCTCTTAGATGTTTTTCCCAGGGATTACTCCAAATCAATATGTTTGTTCTTCTCTATGATCTTTGCTTGTCTCCCACCAAATGAGCCTCTTTGCTATTAAAGAGGAGATGTGTGTGCTGTGTGTGTAAATAAAATTAAATAAAGTTCCCACCCACTATCAATCTGGATCTTCTTTAGTCTTCGTTATTCATTAGGATTGCTCTTTCTTTCATTTGTTTTTATCCCACGTTCTGCGTTATGAAAATACACGTCACTTATTTTTTGAACACGGCTTTCGGTATAGTGTATTTAATATAGTTTGAGAGTGAGAGAGATAAATAATAGAAAGGAAATCAGAGAAAGAAACGTCGAGCAGGCCTCCTCTGAGCCATGAATCACTATGCCCTCGAGGGCTAAATAAATGGGATTTATTTTTAGCAACACAATGTAGACTTATTTAAGACTAGACACGATAACTGCTTTGTCTCTCGTGCCCCAGTCTCGAGGGCAATATTTTCCTCTTAATTAAAACAGATCAATGTTCAGCGCCAGGTCAAAGGTGTGGGCGCTGCTGGTCCTTTCACTTTGGTCCTCTGCTATTCAGAAGAAACAACAACAACAAAAAAAATCTAAACACAAAAAGCTACGATTGTGCCCCTGCTGATGTAAGAGCTTTGTCTGACGATTAATCATGGGCATCGAGCGCTTCGGATTCTAACACTGAACTCAACCTCCTCCTAGAAAAGCTGCAGTACCCTGACAAGCAATTTCTCTCTCGCTCTCCCTCTCCACCATTTTACAGAGCGGGCAAATATATAACAATATCTCAGCTCGAGTGCTCAAGAGGAAATGTCTGTTTCGGAGCAGGAAATCTGATTTGAAGTGCATCAAAATGACAATGTGGGTTAGAGCTAATAGGGTTTGCATGTTCAAAGAAAAGAGTTTTTCCATAGCCCTATCATCGCTGATGTGACGATGGCCTTGGGCTATGAGTTTATCCTAGGTGATTTGTGTGTGTGTGTGTGTGTGTGTGTGTGTGTGTGTGTGTGTGTGTGTGTGTGTGTTGATGTCCATCCTAAAGACTCTGAATAAAAACAAACAATAGTACACCATTTGGATAGTATCTTCAGTACTGTTCCCTTTCACCTTGCTATGCAATCCATAGCTATTAAATGCCATTGAGTGCAATTTGCTCAACATAATGGTTTAATGTCCACAGGATTTTCTTATAAATCTGAAAATCAACAAAAGTAACACAGTTTTCTTGTAATTCATACCACTCAGCTTTCAACACATTACAGGAGCCAAAACGAAACATTTTGAATGAAAATTAATTCCAGGCACTAAAATCAATTTCATGTATTGCATTTTGTTTGTTTTTAAGCAATATATCGCAATACTCACTCATTTTCTACCGCTACCTCGGGTCACGGGGAGCCTGTGCCTATCTCAGGCGTCATCGGGCATCGAGGCAGGATACACCCAGGACGGAGTGCCAACCCATCACAGGGCACACACACACTCTCATTCACTCACACACTCACATACTCACACACTACAGACAATTTTCCAGAGATGCCAATCAACCTACCATGCATGTCTTTGGACCGGGGGAGGAAACCGGAGTACCCGGAGGAAACCCCCGAGGCACGGGGAGAACATGCAAACTCCACACACACACACAAGGCGGAGGTGGGAATCGAACCCCCAACCCTGGAGGTGTGAGGCAAACGTCCACAGATCGACGCGATGGAGTTGCCTGGTGTTTCACTTGAACACTTGTCATTTTGGTCATTAGTTTTCTTGATATAAAATCAAGAAACCTGCTGTAATGCTGCTAGCATGTGTCAACATTGCTGACTAGGAAATGCAAGCAGGCAGCGAGGAAAAATATTCACCACAAACATCTGTATAATAAGAGAGAAGCTTGTGAATTCGCTTAGGTAAATTAGGACAATGGGAAAATACCTGCTATCACGTGCGTCATCCTTCCCTGTTGGGTCTTTTATGACAATTTTATTTGCCCCATTTTAGTGTAACTCGTTGTTTCCTTAACAAACAGGTGGTTAAAATTAAGAATGCTAGAAGAATCAAGAAATCGAAAATTTTAATCTTTTTCACGCAAGAATTATCTATAAATGCAATTTCTGGGTGAACAGTTTACAGCATTCCCCAAGAAACTATTGCAAATGTAGATATATCCTTTTATTAAAACCATGAAACAAAATCCACAGTTCATGGACACGTATGTATACGGAAAGGTGAAAAATAAATGGAAAATCCTGAATAAATGAGTAGAGAAATATAATGAGTGCGGATGCTTTTGGACAGGTGTACAGCATGATGCCATTAAGCAATTAACATCCTACCGTGCTTGTTTTTTTCTTGTCATGTGTTAGATGTCTTTATAACACCGTATTCAGTGTTCAGCATGCTAATTTGTGAACAGAGAACACCAGTCACAGGCCTAAAAGGAGCCAATATTGTTCCCCATTACTCCTCGTGCATCGTTTTATCTCGTGCATAATAAGATATACAAACAGCTGTACATCAGAGAAACAGTGAGATGACAGATTGATCATTATGTTGATCATAAAAACAGAACAAAGAGTTTCTCTTTTCAAGTGGCAAGACACTTCAGATACAATGGGCATTAATGACAGCCTTGAATTACCAGTTGTTGCTATGGTAACACTAAAGTGAGATTCTGAAGGAGAAAAAAAAAACTTAACTTGCATATATTCCTGGTTTGGATTTCAGAAATGTGAACACATTACACTCTCAACATTCTATCAACCAGGCAAATTTGGACAGCAAGAGAATAATTATTAGAAGGTAATAACCAAATTTCCAAAACTTTCCAAATTTCCAAAACTTATACAGTGATCCCTCGTTTATCACGGTTAATGGGGACCGGAACCCCTCGCGATAGGTGAAAATCCGTGAAGTAGGATTGGCCCTAAGTTTGACCTTTTCACTGATGGTCATCATCTTCCTCTTCCTCTTGGGCTCACTAGAAGAATCTTCCGCAGGGGCACGGCACTTAGGAGGCATCGTAAGGGCTTAAGGAAACGTTCATTTCAAACACAATACGCGAGACACAGTTGACAGCGTGAACGAGAGTGGCGAGATACAACAAGGGAAGAAGCTGGGAGACGATGCGATGATGCGCAGCCAATCAGCTCAGATCTCACGCCAGGAACCAATCATGTGCCTTGTCTGAGTGCCCGTGGGTATGTACAAAGCCTCTGAGAGAGTTTCTCTCTTTGTCTGGCATCCTGGGAAACCGTTTTTATTTTTATTTTTCGATGAATATTTTTGAAAAATCAGCGATGCACTGAGGCCGCGAAACTTGAACCGCGAAACTTGAACTGCGAAGTGGCGATGGATTACTGTATATTGAAAAACGTTATCATTGTAACACAGCAAGCTATAAGAAAAATCCAATATTTAAAGTAGGGAATACTTTAAAAAGAAAATCTTTTATTTTATTTTAGGCCATATAAACAACCCTAAGCTTAGAAATATAAACACTTACATACAGTGTATCCTTCTATATAGGTGTGTGTGTTTGTGTGTTTGTGTTTGCCTTCCTCTTACTTCCCTTCTGCTGTCTATAATCCTGATTCTCTGACTCACAGGGTGTGTCAGAATTCAGTCGAAGTCCACACAAAAGCCTGCCAAACACCTCCTCCCCGTTCTACATCCTCAAATTCCCATGTTAGTCCTATGCAATGGTGTGCAACCAGAGTGACGTCCTGCCCCTTGCTCTATCGAGCAAAAGAAATCTCAACATGTTCGTGAAAGCTGACGCCAGTGCTGCACTGTGCCAATGCTGGAACGATGTCATTACTCAGTATCACAGAAGTTGATTAAGTCTCCAGGTCTCAGTGCCTGTGGTGCACTTGGTACCGGGGAGAATTGTGTGTCCATCTGGCTTTCTGCTAGGGCGTATTGCAATGCGTCTGTATCTGTGTCCCAAATATCTGTATCTGTAGCTGTGGGCCTCAACAAAGCCTAAAGAACTGAGAGCCAGAAATATAAGCTTTATACTGTGTGAATCTTGCTTCGGCAGTTCCGCAGTCTCAACTACGTCTCTACGGTTTATAATAAACTATAAACTATATGATACTCAAGCAGATTCAATGTGAACCTTTTCTGGGAAGCTTTCTGATGGAAGGAAGGAAGGAAGGAAGGAAAGAAAGAAGGAAGGAAAGAAGGAAGGAAGGACCGACCTCCTAGGCATATTTTTATTTATATGTGAATTTACGTAGAATATATTCTCAATAATGTACTCAGTTGCACACCCCAGCATTCTGCAAGCTGCCTTCTGCTATCCGTCCATTCCTAGCAGGCTAAATGTCCATAGCTTTCACCCTTTGCCAGTGGCAGACATATTATTAATCACACATTCCCATGGAAGCACTTTAGGTCACGCTTATACTCTAGTGGATTGGGTAGCTTTCATTTGCTCAATGGCCTTGCTGGCTCTCTGACCCAGACACAGGAATCTCAAAAACCAACAGCAGAACACTTAACACATGAGCGACTCAGTTTCTGGACACAAAGGCACCACTATAAGCACAATATGACCTTCAAGCTGTAGTGTCTCGACTGAATATAGCCCGACCGCTGCCCCTACCACAAAATACAGAGGAAGTCTGCATATGCATGAAGGACAGGGTGAATTGATGAAGCAAACAGAACAAGCTCACCCTATGCATGCGTGCCGTTTTTTGATAGCATTCAAAAGAACATTATCTTGACGACTCGGGGCACTATAGGAGCTCAGCCGAATGTCACAGGCATGTTACAAAAAAACGGATCTTAATGTCACACAGTCCGTTCTGCCTGAATGTCAGCAGAGCTTAATTGGCCTGCCAAATGGACATGACTGCTTCTGACCCGGAGCGACAGATGAGTAAGGATGAATGAGGTGACGCTAGCAGGATGGCGGTGGAGCAGTTTTCTGCCACAGCCAGCCCTTTTGCTGTCTCTGCGCTTTTTTTTTTACGCCTCTCTGGCCGCACGGGTTCGTTTTGGCGGAGCCAAAGGAAAATGTCGCTGTGCTATTTTAATTAGAGCTGAGAGAAGACATGGTTTTGAATGTGGGATTTCTGTAAGAATTGAGCCAAGTGTAATGAAAGCACAGAGATAATGTGATCATATTTTGTCCTGTATTATTAGGAAGGCTCAGATGAGATGCACTTTTTGCTCTGCTAGCCATCGTTACATCATTATGCAACGGACAGACAGATAAATGCACCCTTAATGAAACACAAGTTTAAAGGATTATATAACAAACTATTTTCTTAAAACTCTCTAGGTAATACTGAATAAATTTAAAGGTTTGTTTTCACTAGTTATATGGAAATGCATATAGGCTGAAGTCTGAAGAACCACTAAAATTGCAACAAAGATACTGAAGCTTGTTGCCAGAGAGTGTACAAGTGGCTGAGACAAAAACAAACAAACAAACAAACAAACAAACAAACAAATAAATATATAAAATATTTATTTATTTATTATGATATAGCATTACTGTAGATTACATTCAAATAACCAATAGCAATATAAACAGCAATACAAAATAATATTAATAATACTAATACTAATACTACTACTACTACTACTACTACTACTACTACTAATAATAATAATAATAATAATAATAATAATAATAATAAATATTAATAATAATATTATTAATAATAATCTTTTTCTCTAATTTATCTAGTCTTAGTAATCATTTCTTGAGATCATTGTATCTATCTTCAGTTTGTCATTGCTTATTAAAGATTGGCCGCATTAAACAATGACAAAATAATGTGTGGAATAATTGAATTAAATGCATCCATGAATTAAAAGACCGTTTCATCATGCAATAGGGGGAATTTAGCCAAAACTTTGAGTTGATTTGAAAAAGGTGGTTGAATATTATACAACATACAAAGGATATAACAATATTATAACAAACAAAATAGAAAATTGTTCCGGATAGCCATAAGTACAGTACATTATATATTTCATTCCTTTAATATGAAACGTTAATAGCCAGGATTTTGTACCTTAAAATACCACTTTTGAACAAGGATGGTCCAATTTAAATCTTTTCCCAAAACCACCCCACAGTGATAGACAGATAAAACCACAAGAAAAAACCTGCTCACACACTCAAGCTTTCAAGGGTCCAAAGCAAAACACAAGGCTGCAATTTAAGTGCCAAATCCACAGGGACTCTCTTGCTCCTTGAAACAATCTCAAATTTCTTCTTGTGGATGAAGGACAAAAGAGCTTTTTCTGTGAAGTGAGCCGATGACATGGCAGCAAATAGCTACAAGTAGGATAGCACAGTGTCTTTAGCTCCAGTAGAGCAGCTCCGCAGGGCCTTAAAAGACACGGAATAGAGCTTTATTTAAACCTCAGGGATGGTGTTTATAGAAGAAAATGTACCAGACTGTGTTATCCAAACACACTCATCTCATCTTAAAGAGAGTCAGGTGAGGCTGAAATAAACCAACACACACTTTTCATAACATGACCTACACCTTGAGGTGTAAACAAATTCTAAGTATTATGCTGAAATTCTATTATAGTATTATATGGCACTAACATAATTTAGCAACAGATGCTGTAAGTTTCAAAGTGTTCATGGATTAGATTTGTTTGTCCAGCAAAACCCAAAGATGCTTTATTGGACTGATACCAGAGGAACTTTTCCTGGAGACTGCATTTTCCTGCTGTAAGAGGCCACTGACAATATGAATAGTGTTGCAATGTGGGAGTGTACATGGTCCACAGCAGTGTTTAGGTAGGTAGATACCACTGCATACTGCGAACACCCCACAAGCCCTGCTGTTTTGGAGATGCTCTGAACAGGTTGTCCTGCCAACACAGTGTTTTTCCTCCTTCAAACTCATCAACTCCAAGAACCGACTGTACATTTGTTTCCTATTGTATCCTACCTCTCAACAGGTACCTGGTTAAACAGTCCACTTGTTTAGGTAGGCTGTTGTTTGGATAAGATGAGCCAGAGCAGATCCTGCCAGGGACTGAGTTAAAACTGTGAGAATCACATGCCTCATGCTTAGCATAAACAACACACACACACACACACACACACACACACACACACACACACACACACACACACACACACACACACACACACACACACACACACACACCATGTCCCCCTGTTCAGTTCTCCAACAACGTCGCCTTATACAGGCATGGCAACAGTCTCTCACCTTTCATGGCAGCAGGGGACAAAGAGCGAAGGAGAGAGAGACAGAAACCTCACCACCTTTTATCCTGCACTGGTGGCATGTATAATGTTCCACATACGCAACCGATCTGCCTATCACAAAGGCAAGCACATGAGAGATGAGGGACTAAAGAACTGATAATAAAAATTATTTGTGGTACCTTTCTGCCTTGCTGTCTGCTGAGTCTTTCTTTAGAAACACCAAAGCACTGTGTAGGGATTTTTTTTTTTTAAGAGAAACTTGTGTCCCTGTCATAGAGCTGAGGAAATTTAACTCTCTAGGTGCTCAGTCTTAGCAAAGAAGTGATCAGTCTACTGTGTGCTTTATGCAGTGGATAAAATGTAAAAAATGTTGCGGGTGATGAGCGATTAAAATAACTGGTGATATATCGATCTTATCTTGGCAGAACCCCAAAAGTCTACAGATGTAAACTGGTTAAAAACCTAGTCGGCCCACCGATCCATTAGCCTAGCTGACATAACGCAGCATAGCAAAAAAAAATAGCATGTGTTGTACTACTTGTAAATCTGAGGAATGCAATTTGTATATTGATAATACATCTTAAGTAACACAACAACATTAATGCAAAGGGAGATGGCAGTTTAACAATACGAAGGTCAGGTTTTGTCATTTTATTCTAGACATTGAAGATTAGTATGCCCTTGTATTCCTTCTCAAATCAATTTCTATGCACATCTCTCTCAGAGTTACTTAAAAATTTACAGACATGGTCGAGAACAATTACAGTTCCTCCTCCATATTAGACCTGACATGCCTTAATGGAGACAGTCTGAGAAGCCTCGAAATGTTAAATGAATTACTGGGATTACAAGTAGCTTATTGATTCAGGCAGGCAATAAAGTGGAGCTCAAGCTTCGATCTAAGATAGGACAACTGGTGCACAGCGATTTGAACAAATACTAAAAAAATACTGTACAGTATGTCAGTCATAACAGTGTACAAACAAGTACAACCACAGGCAAAATAATTGGACAAACAATCAGATGATGTGCAATGGTTATTATCCTGCCTCCTAGACTTGTGGTAATTCCTTGTATGCTGGGATTTATGATACATTTTTTTCCCCCTGATGTAAAGTCAGGAGACTTAATATGAGCCTGAGAAAGTGAGAGTCTATAATGATCTCCCATGTAGGAAATTCCCAAGCAAGAACTGCAGCAAGAACCTTTGACGTTGTCCCATTTGCTAATTGGCACAAATGATCGATCTTGAGGTTCAGCAAAACTTTGCTTACATCCCCACCCAGCATAGCAGTAGTTGCTAACCCTAACCCTACCATCACCAAAATGGTCATAGAGCAAATTGGAAGGACCCAATCAGAAATTGCTAAAATAATCCAAGATAAATGACAACTTAAACATCAAGAACTATATTTAAAGATGTACAGATTATTGAAGACCCATGCATGTATTTGAACATCCCTGTTGTTTCGACATTAATAAACCCCATGTTTTTGCAGTAATTCCTACTTTAATGACTCCTTCAGAAACAATCTAAAGTGATTCAATCCATCTGTGTGAGCTTGAGGAGGTTTTGTTATACTAAGCCTTTAGTAAACACTTGGGTAAAACATGTTGCGAAAATACAAGCATGTTGCCATCACTCAGCCAAGTCAGAAGGGGGACCAGCTGCCTTCTCCAGGATTCAGGATCATCCATCTTTCTAGCTGAAGTCCTGGCATAGAAAAAGATGAACTTTCTCTCCGATTCAACTCCTTAGCTGAAAACTAGGTGTGGATAATGCTAGAATGTCTCTCCCCTCTAAAACTACTCCTTCCTGCTTAGAGTCGTGGTACTGTAGATCCAAAGCCTATTCAGGTAACACTGGGCACAAGATGGGAATACACCATGAATGGAACAACAGTCCATGGAAGTGCACCAGGGACAGACACATTTGCAGAGCCAAAGCCTTGGAGTGAGTGAAAGTGCATGTTTTTTGGAAGGTGTGATAAAACCAGAAAACACAGAAGGAACCAAATCACAAATGAAAGTACTATCAGACAAACCGTATCACAGGAATCTTCTTTCTCACACTCCTTCAACGAGATCTCTAGATTTAGCATCTCTAATCTCCCTGCATCACACTCTTCCTCAATTCCCCCTTTCTATCTTGAGTGTCCCTCTGAGAGCTATAAGATAAAAGGTGAAGAGTGTCGGATGATGTTGTCATGACCTTCCCATCACCATGACGGCTGCTATCAGTGCAAGACTGTCATCCAGAGGTCTGGATGCTACTTGGCTGCTAACCAATGACCTCACTCTTTCCATAAATACTTAAATGCACTCTTAGGAAAACGTCTATCTACTGACTAAAGGGCTCTTCAGTGTGTCCCTCTAGGGGGAGGCAATGAAAATCATATAACAGTCTTGGTAAAAAGGTAGGAGCATTAACCATGCAGAGCAACCTTGAAGAGCTCTGTTTTCCAAGTGTGTATACAATCAAGGTTTTAATCAAGGTTTTCTGCTTAAACTCAAAAGCTTGACCTTCAAGGGTTCTTTGGATGGTCAGCACTTTTGGCTTTCCGAAGATATTCCACGTGTCACTTGATACTCATTGTTGTAGCTATTAGCACTTTAGGGATTTTGAAAATGTGTGTAATGTATTTGTGAAAAGCTCAAAGGAAGTTTTCATCGGTGTGGTTCACATACCCTTGGGATTTGGCATGAGATGATTCACCTATTTTAATCAAGTGCTGCTTTGAACCCATGCTGGCATTCTAATGACCATCGTTTATCACCATGGTTGGGGGAAGCGGCTCAGACATCTGTCAGAAGGAAGGATACCCTGATTGGGCAATGAACCTGAGCGGTCACTATAGAGCCAATCCCGATGACCTTCAACACTGAGGTCAGAGGCCACACAACAATAAAGGCCAGTAAGCTTCAGGTATAAGGGTGTGATTGAGGGCAGGATAGATATTAAAGGCTTCCACCCCCATCTTTAGACTATCATTTGGGACCTCTAACATGGCTAAGAGGTCAGTGCAGGTGAAATTTCACATGATTAATTTTGACAAGGCCATGATGTAAATCTTGTGGTACTTAATTTGATCACTATTTATTGCATTTCATCTTGGAGTAAAAGGTCAAGCAAAACAGTTTAGATTAAAACAGCAGCCCCACATTGGTCAACGGTATCCATTATATACCGGATCATCTGATGCGATTATACTTTCTGATTACAAGTCCCTCCTTGGTTTCTTGAAAGGAAGTGGATTCAGGTGGAAACCTTTTTGATTGGGAAACATGATATGTGATATGTGGCTCTTTTGTCCTTTTGCTTATATTACCATGTGCTTGCTTTTGTTTGTATTTAAGTCTTTGGCGTGCTTCCTGATTGTGGTCAAGTGTTGATTAGTTTTTCTTCATACGACCTCTTGTTGTGTCTTATTCTCTTTGCAGATTTATTGTCAGTCCTCCTGGTTGCTTGCTTGTGCAATGCCCCATACTGTAGTTCATGAGGATTCTCGGATGGTCCACAATAAAACAAATGCAGAGTGTACCTACAACGGGAGCAGTTGGCTCACAGTGGTAAGAGAGATCGAGCGTGAGTTTTTTGAGGGAGTATTTGAGGGAGAGCTGACATCATCTTGACTCCACCGCTGAGGCAGAGAAGGCCTCACTGTACCAAGCAGAAAACACAGTGAGCTGTGCAAAATTGTTTCACATCTGGGAGCAAACGCTTGATAAATCCTCCCCCTCCCACCGCCCATCTCGACCTCACGGCTAAAAACATCTGGATTCTCAAACTGCACATTGAAACACGATTCCTCGACCTGGCTAATCGCCCAGTGCAGGCCTTATAGTTTCTACGGCATCGCAAATATGTACTTCTTGCCAATAATAAACAACAGCCTTGCTTGTATTTTTGTGAAAATGCTGAAAGAGAAGCAGCTAAAACTGTTCTCTGTGGATAAATGTCATTAACAAATGAAATGAACTGAGCCTAGTGTGCTTCATTTAAATCATACACGCTCATACTCAAAATCGCTGGAACGCTAATGATGACTTCTCCTTTTCAGATTTCAGTAGAGGAAATTTTTAATGGGTCAGATAGCTGTACTGGTTATTTCTGTCTTTATTCTTTATATCACTGCTTCATAGTCCATAAATAGAGGAAGTAATTTCTGGCGAAAATGAGCTGATTTCGATAGAATATTATTAGGCTTTTAGAGACATTAAGATTACATTGGAACTGTGTTTAAATGTCTCATCACTGAAGAAAATGAGAACAATTTTATCACCATTCTAGATAATTGGACATTAACGAAAATCACTCCCAAAATTACTGCCTTACATTTAATGGTCTAATATATTGCAAGTCAGGGGGACACGGTGGCTTAGTGGTTAGCACGTTCGCCTCACACCTCCAGGGTTGGGGGTTCGATTCCCGCCTCCACCTTGTGTGTGTGGAGTTTGCATGTTGTCCCCGTGCCTCGGGGGTTTCCTCCGGGTACTCCGGTTTCCTCCCCCGGTCCAAAGATATGCATGGTAGGTTGATTGGCATCTCTGGAAAATTGTCCGTAGTGTGTGTGAGTGAATGAGAATGTGTGTGCCCTGCGATGGGTTGGCGCTCCGTCTAGTGTGTATCCTGCCTTGATGCCCGATGACGCCCGAGATCCCCGTGACCCGAGAAGTTCGGATAAGCGGTAGAAAATGAATGAATGAATGAATATATTGCAATTCCTACTGTTTTACAGGAGAATTCTGTAACAGTAAGAGAATATATAAATAAATGTGGTATGTTTAAGGATATTAATAGTGAGGTGCTGCAAAGTTTGACCACTTGCATGATTAGAAAGTCAGGATGTAAAATCTGTCCTATATTTTATAGTGAAAACATTTTAGAATTAGAGCTCTACATCTGCAGGTATATAGTCTGTGATATTGACTAGCTAGCATAAGTAGGACAATTTAGCTGTGGGTAAGTGGAAAAGAAAATCTTACAGAAACAAATGCATTAATATGAACGATTTAAAATGCTTACTTGCAACCCTGCTACATGTGTATATGGCTTTATGTTTATTTATTTATTTCACCGTGACACATGAAGCTTTCTAGGATGAATTATATGCCCCGTTATGGAGGACGTACTGTAGCACCCACTAAAAGTAAATCAAATCAAATCAAATTTTATTTGTCACATACACATACATACATACAGGGTACGATATGCAGTGAAATGCTTTATGCAACTGTCCGGTATAAGAATAAAAAATATTTAAAAAAAAAAAGTATAAAAAAAGCAAAAAAAATTAAATAAGAATAAAATAATAAAAAATAATAAGTAAACTATATAAAAAAAACTATATAAAAATTTGAAAATATAGATGAAGAAATATGTATATACATATATATATATATAAATATACATATACATAAATGTGTATGGTTTTTAAAGATTTAAGGATAAAGTGTCCGGATGCAGTATGGTGTGTAAATAGTGTACAAAATGGCACTGTGCTGTACAAGTCCAGAGTTAAAGTGTCCTTAGAATGTCCAGGTGAAGTACAGTATGGACATTATCTGACTTACAGTCAAAACTAAAACCTTATTTGAAACTGTTACTTGGTGCAAGCTTTTATTTTATTGTTCCAGGCTATTTGCCTAAAGATTTCAACAAATCACTGTTGTTTTAATACACACCCACCTCTCCAGGGTTTTGCGCTAACAGTTTGCAGCCGTTTTCCCTGCGTTTCTACGCAACTAAAAGCTTTCACAAGGTTGTGTTACTAACACTCTCTGTTGCTCCGCAGATGTTGCGCTCCATGTTTTGCTGTCCTTGGTGAATTAGCCGAGATGTTGATGAATTGCTGTAGAGGTGTCATCATCATGTGAACACATTTAGGCTGTATGCAAACTGCTCTGTCAGCTCTGAGCACATTCGACGGGTTAATGCTGACCGGAAAAATAAATAACTAAATAATGAAACGGCGGTAATTAGCAAATTAGCGAAAGAGAGTGAGTTTATCTTTTGTTTGCTTTGCTCCATTCGTTGAAACACTGGATTCATACTCTGAGTCAGGGGCGGTTCTAGGGTTTCATCTTTACGGGGTTTTAGCCCTCAGTGAGAATTTAAAACAAGAAGAGTTTTATATGATATATTATATGACTACATAGTAAGCCAAAAGTTATGGTATTATTTAAAATGGCAAAAGTGGACACCAAAATTTTATGCATGATGTAATGATGCCAGTCTTGAATCAAATCAGTTCATGTATGTGTGCATTCTCTACAAACAGTGTGTCCAATGAATGCAGTCATTAATAAAAAAAAATATTCACAAGACAAAGACCAAATCAATAAATGTTATTTTTATTTAGTATTGATATTGCATTAATATTTTGTTTGTGCTACAACTCTGGTAATAAGAATAGTGACAGTTCACTGCTTTTGGTTGCCGTCTTTGCGTCTTTCCGCCGATTAACGTTATAGATAAACGCCTCCAGCTCTGACTGCGCGTGCACGCTGCGCGTACCTGTGCTTTTCTGTTCAAATAAAGCAGACAGCTGATGACGCACTTTTGAAAGACTACAACACACGCGTGTAAAAGCAAAGGAAAAAAATCACTCTTGGATCAAACTGATAAATAACTTTCTTTCCCATCGACATCATGTCCTGCATTTTACCGTAATTTTTATTGTTTATTTATGAAAGTAAAAATTATACTTATAGTTTTAGGGTGGCTGAGATCACACACAGGGGGCTGAAGCCACACTAAAAAAGGCCTAGAACCACCCCTGCTCTGAGCACTGAATGCAAGTTGGCTATCTAATTATCTGTCTAATTTTTCATTTTATAAGCAATAAAGATTCAGTTGGAATAGAGGTATGAATGCAAAATGAAACTGATTTAGGCATTATCATGTTGAAAGGGTTAATAGCCTGAAAGAAAGAAAAGATTTCATTAGAAATGGACTTATTTCACAGCTCCACAGTGCACAAAAGCACAATGATCTACTAAAAACAGTGGCTAATGATCTGAATCACTTTTCTCATAGTTCATCAAGTCACACATGGATTCACTTTATATAAAGCGGGCTTTTAAGTCCTCAGCGGTTTGTCTGTGAGCTCTCACCATCTCTGGAATGGGGAGAGATGGAATTATAATTAATTCCTCTCTTCCCTGGCTCTCGCTGCAGTGTTTTGTTTTAATCTCTTTGATCACTAGCCACCGTATCGTTTCCTTATCGGCTGTCTCAATTATAATCCTCGGCTGAGCTCGAACTCGGACTGACTGCTACTCAGCAACACCGACTGTCCTCCAGGCTTCTCTTTGTCTCTGCATTTCTTTCTCATAAAGTTATGCGATTGATTAGCAAACAGACGCAGGCTTTTAGCTTTTTAATCTGTCTCTGGCCCAGACGACTGCTTGGAGATTTCATGGAAAGCCTGGCCTGCTTAAATATACGCTTAGCACGGTGGCTAAGTGGTTAGCACGTTCGCCTCACATCTCCAGGGTTGAGGGTTCGATTCCCGTAGTTCAGATAAGTGGTAGAAAATGAATGAATGAATGCAAAAAAAAGTATGCTGCAGAATTAATTTAGTTGATGTTAAAGCCGGAAGAGTTGTTAGTACGTTGGTCTCACCCCTATGCCGTTGGGTGTTTGATTCCCGTCTCTGCCCTGTGTCTGTGTGTATGTGGAGTGTATGTTCTGGACTCCCAATTGGAAGGTTGTGAGTTTAAAGACCACCGAGCTGCTGTTAAGTCACTATGGATAAGGGTGAATGTGAAATGTAAACATCTGTAGTGTGAGATTGTGTCCTCTAATAGGTTTGCACCCTGTCCAGGGTGTCCCCTACCTTTCGCCCTGAGTCCCCTGAGATGAACTCCATGCTCTCTGCTAACCTGTGTAGGATAAGCGGTATACAACTTGGACAGACCTTGACTTAATTTCCATGGAATCTATCACCAATTCCTAATGCTGTCAAATGTCAAGTGTATTACAGTCCTGGAGGTCAAAGATTACGTGCTCTAATGATATCAGATGATTTTTCTCTTGGTCTTCTTAATGAAACTCTTAAAAAGAGCTTCTACCTGAATTGAAAAGTTTATTTGGGTCACTATAATATGACGTGTACAGTATTATAGGAGAGAGGGCTGCAACCTGGGCATCCAACTATCAAAAAAATGATCATAACCAGACCTGCTGGAGTCCCTGCTTGCACTCTGATCACAAGGTACACTCTTTTAAACCACTTCAGGATGAGCAGATGGTATGTAATATTCTGTTCTCCCTCCGTGTCGAGCTTCATGTGAACCGCTGTTGGCTGATGTGATGCCAGATCCTGATCCAGTTCCACTGCTGAGGCTCCTCTTACCCTCCAGATCTAACTGATTCGTTCTGATCCTGAGCGTTTTACCTTTCATGACTCACTTTCTGCCGCTGTGCATGGGATACCCTAAAATTTGCATGTCCCAAATAAACAGCCTTGAGTTAGAGGATGATTTCAGCTGGATATTATAGACCTGTTCTTCTCAACATCTCTTCCTCGTGCTGTCTCAGGGAGTTTGAGCTTGATCTCATAACCTCTGACACCACTACAAGCAAATCCCTATGAAGCTGCTTTATTAAACAAACTCATTTGTTCATTCGTTTATTCTGAAGTTAGTCGAAATTTTCTGGAGTTTTTTGGAATTTCTGGAAAATAAACAACACAATAACAAATGACGACCTGATGTTTCTCACTCTCTCCATGCCATTAATTGAAATAAATCTCTAGTTGTACCTACTTAGTGTACCTGTCACCGTTTGGAAGAAGGATATAAAAAAGCCGGAGGTGCTTCCGAGAAAAAATAAGGGTCATCCAGACTGTTAGAGACTAAATTAGCATTCTCGCTAATCACACAAATACAGGGAGCGCTCTCTCAGGCTGTCATTACTGGCTGCTAAATTGCAGTTCATTATCATGCACTGAGCCCTAGTGTGCATGTGTGTGCATGTGTGCATGTGTGTGTGTGTGCATGTGTGTGTGTAGATTTGGCATCCGCCTTGAGAAACATTCGATAAGATCATTTTCCCACTCAAGGCCAGCTCAGCCTTATCACGCCATCATTAGCGACACGAGAACGTCACGCGAAGTCTTTCCATCACATTCCACATGCCTGCTTGATGATATATTTATTTATTTAGCTCATTTCATTATTTACACTGGTTAACAGTGGCACATCCTGAATCTAATTATAGGTTTGCGCACGCTGCGTTTACATCACAAATGAAGCGAGCTGATGATCATCAGGAGGACAGACGAGGCACAAGAGAGACCAGGGACGTTTGTGTCTTGAGGATGCTAAAATATTCAGATTGATACATTTTTTCTTTCCTGCTTACAAAGACTCAGAACAGGACTCTGGCGGAGTTCAGAGAAAGTTTGTTTGCTGTTCATGTGGTTGGTAAGGAAGCGAAGAAACAGATGATGGGAAGAAACAGCGAAAGGGAAACACAGAAGTACGGCTTCAAAGAGTTTGTATGGTATCCCAGGCAGCCGATAGATGGCTGGGAAGGAACACGGTGACTCGGCGTCTGTGTCGTTGCAAAATGGAAATGAACAGCGAGTCATGGAGAAAGAAGGAGGTCTGAGAAGGAAGTATCGCTTCTACTTAGAAAGTAAAATTCTGCTCTTTCTTTAGCACAAATTATTATCGGTTCAGCACATGTATTCAGTGGAAAGTTTTCAGCAGAAATACATCTCTCCGTTTGTTTCTAACACCTTACTTTCTACAGTATTTATTACTGCCATTAATTTGCACACTATTTAACAGAGATGGGGGACTCGAGTCATAAGACTTGACTTGACTTTGACTTGACATTCATGACTTGAGACTTGACTCGGACTTGAGTTAAATGATTCAGAGATGGGGGACTCGACTTGACTCGAGTCAGACTTAAGTCGCAAATTTGAGACTTGAAAAATATTAAAAAAAAGACTCGACTTGCCTTTGACTTGACATTCATGACTCGAGACTTGACCCGGACTTGAGTTAAATGATTCAGAGATGGGGGACTCGACTTGACTCGAGTCAGACTTAAGTCGCAAATTTGAGAGTTGAAAAATTATATATATTTATAAATATATTTATTAAATATATATTAAATATATATATTTGAGAGTTGAAATTTATATATATATATTTCTGGCATTCGGCAGACACCGTTATCCATTGCGACATTTTATTTAAATTTATACAACTGAGTGTTAAGGGCCTTGCTCAGGGGCCCAGCAGTGGTAGCTTAATGGCAGGATCTCAGATTTTTGAGAAATGCTTCAGAACAAACGTGTAGCCAATGAGCAGAAAGGGGCGGGGCTTGTCAATATGCGGCGGAGAGAGTGTTCAGTGCGCATGTGTGACATTAGCAGAAAGCGGTTTTAACATTGACATGGAGGATAAAAACAAAAAAAGAAAGTGAAGAAAGACTTACGATAAGGCAAGAAGTAGGACGTGTTAATATAGGATCAGCTTTCCAGCACTGGAGAGAACTGAAGGAGCAGGAAGTTGGCCACATATTCACAGGTTGGAGTTTCCAGAGTCAATAACTCCTGAGCTAAACGCTGTTACTACACAAATAACACCTCTTTTCTATCGTCGTAATGTAGAGAGGCAGCTACAACCGCGTTTAGTGTAGTAACAGCGTTTAGCTCAGGAGTTACTGACTCGGGAAACTGAACACTCTCTTCGCCCATATTGAAAAGACCCGCCCCTTTCTGCTCATTGGCTACACGTTTGTTTTGATTTTTGTTTTGTTTGGTGGCCCAACACAGTTTTAAGAAGCATTTCTCAAATATCGGAAACCCTACCTTTAATGGATCTGAGATTCAAACTCACAGCCTTCTGATCAGTAGTTTAACCACTAGGCTATATATTTATTGTGTTTAAGTACAAAGTGTAAAAAAAAAAAAAAGAAAGATAAATATAGAAAAAACTGTAAAATCAGGGGTTGGACAATAAAGTGTGTTAAACACACACGAGGGCATGAGTTGCTCTTACCCAGGCAGCAAGTCCTCCAAATCTACACACTCCATTTAGAGTGAAGTTTAATGTTGTGGAACGTCCAGAAATTCATATGGCTTACGCTATAGCAATGATAAACAGTTATTCCTTTACTAGTCTTTTCTTTCTCTCTCTATTGAAGTTAATAATACTGAGAAACTACAAACCGTTAATTCCTCTGTTCTGAACACTTTAGCATGTAACAAATCTTAAAGCTTAACACTTAAATTCTAATAATCAGAACTTTAGAACTGATTCCACAAATGCTAAATAAATCTCTTGACAAAGATTAAAAGTTCGGATAAAGGTATAGAGTCACTATAGTTAAACTAATGATAAAGTATTAGGGTGTATAAGTGCATTAACATAAACCTGTGGATTGATTTACAGCTGGAACTAAAACAATATTCTGTTTCTTAGATTAGATTAGATTAGATTAGATTAGATTAGATTAGATAAAACTTCGAAAAGGATAACGGGAACAATAGAGGCACACGATTAGAAAGACTCAGCAAATAATATGCATAAGACAACTGGTATAAATGGGGAAGCAATTAGAGAAACATTAGGCACAGGTAGGTGTGCAGAGGAGGAAAGGGGATAAAGATAGATGTGGCAAAAACACCTGAGTACAAAATAAAAACAACAAAACATAACACATTACATAAACAAACCCCTGCTGGAACGCCCCCTGGTGTACAGGCAGGAAATAGTCCAAGCCATCCATGACAGTCGAAGTGATTTTAAATGCAAATCACCTTATATCTATACTTCAGTGATACAGGGTATGAACAAGGACAAGGTTAAAGGCATACAATTAAGAAAAAACCCCAAGAGCAATTCATTAAACATCATATTTACGGATGTAAAAACTTCTAATGAGAATAAATTATTGAATTATTCCAAGTTGTGTCTTGGCAGTGATGTATTTTCACGAAAGGTGCCAATAATTTTAAGTTCTATAAGTTGGATGGCTGAGAGATGTGAGATCTTTCCTCTATGTCTAAAGCACTATTCGGACGGGATTAGTTTTACGTGGGGACGTGGGAGTAAAGTAATTATTACCAGAGCTTCTCTGTGATTTTAGTTCCGTCCGAATGTGCCATCTCGGTAATAATTACGGACAATGTCAGTAAAGATTACGGCGACTGAAAATTACCTCAGGTAACACTAATCCCGTCCGAATAGACCCGCTGTAAATATGTACTCTAAAATTCCGTCATTTCCTGTTTAAATGTTTTTGGCACGTTTTACAAGCATGGAGGCGCTTGAAACAGGAAGCAACGTCATACGCACATGACGACAAGGAGGTTACCGTGGTGCATAAAGCGAGTTACCCCTCCCACTTCTGCTAGTTTTACTGAGATGTCTTGTCCCGTGCGGATTGGCCAATTAATATTACAGACGTCCTGAGGTAAAATTGCATTACTCCACGTCCCCACGTAAAACTAATCCCGTCCGAATAGGGCTTTAGACACACAAGGTCTTACAGGATTCCAGTATTTTCCGCACTATAAGGCGAACCTAAGAGCCTTAAATGTTCTCAAAAATCGGCCATGTGCCTAATAATACGGTGCGCTTTATATGTGCACTGAGTTCCAAAATCTGTAAAAATGTTGTTGTGTTACTTTGGTAAGCAATCCGCTTGATTGACTGTCGGACCATTTCCCGCTGACACAGGGACGTAATACGTACACTACGCACGCTGGCAGCGATAAACCAATCAGAGGACATTACGCAATACGTACAGTACGTACGCTTACCTCCTCCACATCTCCGGTAGGTGAGGACTTTGATGGATTTGTGGGAGAAGATTGATTAAAAAATAATGTGTGCATATTGTTAAATAGTAGAATAAAATTCAACTAAACTCACTGTTTTGCTTCCGGTACCTTTTTTTGTAGAGCGTATGTTTTAGCGTGCGCCTTACAGTATGTATGGGTTAAGTAATAGACCCCGTAATTGAGACTGCGCCTTATAATCCGGTGCGCCTTATGGTGCGGAAAATACGGTACAAGACCGATCTCTGAAGCTGTTCCGACCCAGAAAAAAACACACATTTAAAGCACAGAAAAAAACTGGTTTCATTAAAAATGCATTGGATTTCATCTAAACTCCAACTCACCTACAGCCTGTAGCCTAAAACATTTCAGACCATGGCTAAAAATGTCACATTAAAAATGAAAGAAAGCAGAAGACGGCGGTTTGTTTCTGTTTTGTTCCTGTTTGTGATCCAGACAAACTGATTCCACGCGTTATGTATTACTTTAAAGGAAGGATTTTAAAAAAAAAAAAATTGGGGGTGGGGGGGTGGGGGGGTTGCACTACACAAATGTGGAGAAAAATGATGAAATCAAGATTGATCCAGACAGCTGAGGAATTTTTGTTACAGTTTGGAAAATTAGATTAATTTATTTCTCTAATCCTATTTATTTATTTATTTATTTATTTATTTATTTATTTATTTATTTATTTGTTTGTTTGTTTGTTTGTTTATTTGTGTGTGTGTGTGTGTGTGTGTGTGTGTGTGTGTGTGTGTGTGTGTGTGTGTGTGTGTGTGTGTGTGTGTAAATGCCTTAGACACAGAAATTGTGAAAGAGGCCATGTCATAAGCAGACGTAATAAACTCAACGATGCCCAGCTTGGATGGTTATTCATCTCAAGTCTATTTGATTATCTCACCCATTGTTTCATGTTTCCTTCACAGGCAAAACCAAAGAAAGAGAAATGAGGAGAAAGAAAAAGAGAATGGATGCAAAAAAAAGTATGCTGCCCGTCGAGGTCGTGGTTGGATTCGAAGCATGTCCCAGGAGCACTGGGTGTGAGGCAGGAACTTTCAAGGGTTTCGGTTCGATTTAAACAGACTAAATTCTGCAACACAATGCAAGATGTGGCACAAGCAGAGGAAGAGAACAGAGCTCAGGATATGTAGACTAAAGCTGAACATGTTAACAAAAGTAGTGAGTTCACAAAACTAGTAATCGATTTGTCGATCAATGATTTGTTTATAGATTTATTTATCACTAATTCAGTGTTTCTCATCCTCACACTAATTTGTCTATGCCTACGGTTTGTCTTTATCTTTTATTTCCACAGTAGGATTTCTGCCCATTTAAGTCGATAGAGCAATGGTGATGTTTTCAGTCCTACGCCACATCACACAGGAAACATTATTACTGTTTTTTTTAATTATGAGCAATTTGACTTCAAAGCAAACTAAACAGCAAATGAACTAAAAGTATTCATTTTGCTCTTGAAAAAAGGGATTTGAAGTCTACAGATTATTTCTTCTGCCTGCGAACGGCACCGGTCGAATATATTCATAAGCTAACACGGGCTGGATCTTGGCGTCCCTTGATGTGCTCGAAACAGCCTTTGCAAATACACATTGTGACTTCCGTGGCATACCAGAGAACAGAAACATTTTCACATTCAGTAGATATCCAGAAGACACTACACACACACACACACACACACACACACACACATATCGTACACACTCCGGCAGTCTGAAGAAAACACAAATTTCCCCCCAGTATGAATCAATCATTTCTCCTTCCTTCTCAACTCTGCTCCTCTCTGCCACAGTAAACAGATTGATTGGCCCAGGTCTTGCTGACTCACACATTTCTTGCATTAAATGGGGAGGGACATCATTTCCACACCAGTGCTTGTGTCCCCGTCCCTCATCCAGAACAAGGTTAATACATACAGTACACTTCTAAACTGGGCATGCTCAGGGTTTGGGGCAGAAAAACACAGAGAGCGAAAGACCAAGGAAACGTGTGACGACTGACGCACCGAGCTCACCTAGAGTCTATGGAACAGCGAGCATCATTACTAGTTGACTCAAATCTTCTCTGAAATGTTGTCTGAAGGAGAGAGCGTAAAGTATACAGTATGCTGGAAAAAGTTCATACATTCATTCATTTTCTAACGCTTATCCGAACTACCTCGGGTCACAGGGAGCCTGTGCCTATCTCATTCGTCATCGGGCATCAAGGCAGGATGGACGGAGTGCCAACCCATCACAGGGCACACACACACACACTCTCATTCACTCACACACTACGGACAATTTTTCCAGAGATGCCAATCAACCTACCATGCATGTCTTTGGACCGGGGGAGGAAATCGGCGTACCCGGAGGAAACCCCCGAGGCACGGGGAGAACAGGCAAACTCCACACACACAAGGCGGAGGTGGGAATCGAACCCCCAACCCTGGAGGTGTGAGGCAAACGTGCTAACCACTAAGCCATCACCTCCTACAAATGCATTAAATAGTAGTATTAAATTGTATTTATTTATTAAATATTATTTTACTTTTTATTACTTCTATTGGGATCAAACTCACAACCTTCCAAACGGCAGCCCAACACTAGAATTACTAGGCTACCACATGCCTACAATTCTGAACATTACAACCGCTTCACCACTCTGCTTAAGCACATCCCCGATGGGACTTGAACCCACAATCCTGGGCTTAGGAAGCCAGTGCCTTAACCATTCAGCCAAAGCCTAGAGCAAAAGTGGTAGTTTTTGCTGCACCGCGCTGCTTAAGCACACCCCAGATGGGATTCGAACCCACAATCCCTGGCTTAGGAGGCCAGTGCCTTATCCATTAGGCCACTGGGGCACTCCTACACATCCCTAGATCTCACCTTAGTGTTTGCAGCAGCTGCTCCTCACCTGTGGAATCAACTTCCTTCCAGACATCAGAAATGTTTTTAAGTCTAGGCTCAACACATACTTTTATTCACTGGCTTTACCAGCCTCTTAACCTGGCGTTTATTGTCAAACTATTTATCTCCTTTTGTTCTTTCTACTCATAGTTAGATAATCTAATTTTAGTATGTCTTGTAATTTTATTATGTGCTTTATTCATCGTAAGCTGAATTCAAATATATAACTTACTTATTTACTTACTAAATGAAATATGAATATGCATAATATCAGGCTCTGGTGTGAATACATAATATTTGGCAACCCTTAGTTATACAAGAGCAGTTCATTTCTGAGACCCTGTAAAAGAACTGTAAACCTCATTTATTTTTACCCTTCTCACTAAACCACACAATGGCACAAAAGAATCCCTGTAATGAGATTTTTTTTATGACCAATCAGCTAGCAGCACGGCAGACAATAGCAGGCTGATATGAGCGATCTCTGAAATTACTTAGGACAAACTCCAGCCTGCAGAAAAACAAGCAAACGCTCAGACAGGAAAAAAAAAAAAAAGAAGCGGTATATACTGTAGGTTTTGCAGTCCAGCATACATTTGCCACAAGCTACATGCACGTTTATGCATTCAAATGACAATGCACAGCGCGATAAACCAAAACGCTCGCCTGCCGGACAGGACGCGTTAAACTCCGGCTCCATGCCGCTTGAGTGAAATCAATAGTGGGTGACAGAGTGTGGGGGAAAACAAATGCAGGAGAAACAAAGAACATACATATCGGTGAAAAACGGGTGAGGAGTAAAAAGGTTCAGGATTCATCTACCAACTCAAACAGCTGCTTGAAGTGCGACGATGATGATGATGATGATGATGATGATGATGATGATCTCATCGGCTGTACATCCGAAGAGCGAAGGGCAATTTTCATGTTGACAATTTTGTTTTTTTTGTTTTTTCTCAAAATGCTACTGATTCTGATTATTTTCTACTCAGTAGTGGAGTTTCATTGTAATTTATAGATCTATCATTATAATAGAAGCCTTTATTATTGTCACATGTACATTACAGCACAGGGAAATTCTTTCTTCACGTATTTCACCGTGGGTCGCAGCCCAGGGGTCGATATGCTTCAGTGCCCCGGAGCAGGTACAGTAAGGGTCTTGCTCAAGAGCCCAACAGTGGTAGATTAGCAGTGCTGAGGCTTGAACCATGATCAACAGCCCAGAGCCTTAACCGCTTGAGTCACCACTGCCCCGCATAAGGCTAAATATAGCAGTGTAAAGGGTGTACAATATACGTGTTAAAAGCTAGCAGAGGGCAAAGCCGTGTCTTGTCTGCGATATACCGAGCACCAGGAAAATCAAGCGAAAAATTTAAGATTGATTTCTCTCTGTATCATCATCCGCTGCTTTCGTGTTATCGGCTTGCTTTATCAGTCTAGTCTAGTGTTCTAGGGATGTTCTAAAACTGGTGGAAAATTAGCACTCATTAACCAAGTGAAACTCTAAAGGACAGAAGCGGGACACGAGGACGCTCGCCGTACGAGCGATAACAAAGAGATAGCGGGCAGGTTGGAATGTCGAACCCAAGTCTGTTAAAAATTGTGCTACTTTAATACTACATCTGTATAAGTAGTTGTTCAAAGGGATCTGAACTTTTCAGGTTGAAAACACACCCACACGCAAACTGGCTCGACTCTTGTTCTGGCCTGACCGTGATGGATACGATCGCAGCTCTTGCTAACAGATGCACTTTTTCAGTATCCTGTCACCGTGTCCTCCAGGTGACCCTGAAGAGGAAACACTCCTGTCCGAGACCTGCTCCTTTCATGATACACAACAGAGCAGAATTCTGGGTATTGATCCCGATCTCTTGAACCGAGACGTGATATATATCATCGTCCGGGGCGTTGAGGGATTGAGTAAGAGAATCTGGGAGAAGAAAAAGACAGAGACTAATAAGTCTGAGCTTTTCAATGGAACATATGGAGTTGAACAGTTTTCCTCCTGAGACAAACACTGGCATACTGAATAATGGGTGCTTGGGTAGAAAGTACAGGAGCTTCATCGGTGAACATCTGAAGACTTCAGCAGGGAGGAGTTAGTGTTAATTCTGTAATGAACTCAGTAATCACTCTGACCTGGTAGTTCCTCAGGAGCTCCTGGTTGCTTAATTCCACTGGACTACAAACTGTTGTAGAAAGGACATTATTTACATTTATATTATTTACATTTATATTATTTCATGTCCGGTGTCACTAAATGAGGATGAGGTTCACTGCTGGCTCTGGTTCCTCTCAAGGTTTCTTCCTCATATCATCTCAGGGAGCTTTTCCTCACCACCGTCACTTCGGGCTTGATCGTTAGAGATAAATATTATTTCCTTTATATTAAGACTGAATGAAATGCAGCAATTCAAGAAACCATTAAGATTTTATGCTTTATTTCTCTGACAGTTACAAAGAACTGATAATAGAGCCTTATTCTCTAAATGCTATATCATTCATTCATTCATTGATTCATTTTCTACCGCTTATCCGAACTTCTCGGGTCATGGGGAGCCTGTGCCTATCTCAGGTGTCATCGGGCATCGAGGCAGGACACACCCTGGACGGAGTGCCAACCCATCACAGGGCACACACACTCTCATTCACTCACACACTCACACACTACGGACAATTTTCCAGAGATGAAAATCAACCTACCATGCATGTCTTTGGACCGGGGAAGGAAACCGGAGTACCCGGAGGAAACCCCCAAGGCACGGGGAGAACATGCAAACTCCACACACACAAGGCGGAGGCTGGAATCGAACCCCCAACCCTGGAGGTGTGAGGCGCACGTGCTAACCAATAAGCCACCGTGCCTCTCTGCTACTGTATATAATGATATTTTTAAAATAAATAACATTTCTCCATGTCCACTCCGGACAAGGATGTACAAATGAATACGTGTTTACATAAATTACAAGTTTCATCTAGATTTTGTTTTTTTGCAAAAATTTCATTCAGCAATAATAAACACACACCTAAACATATTATACACATATCCATCCCACACACACACACACACAAGATTTCTGGCAGAACTCTGGCTACGCCGTTCCTCCCATCGCCCTTACCTGTGTGCCTGTAGTTAACGAGGCCCCTACTCTCCCAGAATGCCAAGTTGTCCGTTCGTTAGCTCGCAGACGAGAGCAGGAAGATAAGCCACAGCATTCGGGGACAGGCAGCTCGGCTCTCTAATCCCTTCTGAGCAACTTTAAGCCTGTCGTTATCAGAAAGCTCGCTCTTTTTAATTGCGCCTGCCTTAAACGCATTAGCCTGCCACCCTCGCGTGCTCCTCGTCCTCGGGATGACACGGCTGCGAGCCGCCAGTCGGCATACGAGGTGCCGTAATTGATGTCCGTCTAATTTAATTGGGCCCGAGAACCTATTTTATAGTCTCGTCTCCAAACTTTGCCTGCAGTGTAAACAATTAACATCGAAGCATGAATTGTTCCTGCCTAGAAGGGATCAGAGTTACACAGCTCTCGCTTTTCGTTATGCTCACATTAAAAAAAAAAAAAAAAAAGCATTCAGCGGAGGTGAGAAAGATGTGAAAACGCTTCTCTGTACAGGGAGGCTTTTTTTCTGGGGTGCGAATGAGCGCTGTAGGTAAAGCTGCTCTCTGAAGCATGGCAAGGTCTGTCTGTGGCATGAATAAATAATAGTCAGTGTGTAGTAAATACTCTGAGCAGAATCTCTTCAGCAGCATCCAATCCACTTTACTGGGTCAGACACTCGAGGATTGGAAAACGCACAAGTCCGTGGACGGCAGCTGAAACGTTAAATGATTTTATATTGAACCTACGCTGTGAAGCTCAGAGAGGGTGGGAAATGAGATCTTGCCTCAGACAATCCTCCAGGGCATCTCTGTTACTTCAGAACCAACAAGATATGATGATGATGATGATGATGATGATGATGATGATGATAATGATGATGATGATGAAGAGTGCTTTATCCTGGCCTGGGTTACACAAGATCCTGAGTCTATACCAGGAACACTGGGCCCCTTGGACATGACATTAGAGGTCTTCTTGGATCTAAAGAAATGTACCCGACCCGAATGTACTGTACCCGAACCCGAAGTGCATAATTTTTTTTTTAAAAGAAAGACCCGACCCGAGACAAACCCGAAAAAAATTGACCCGAGTCCGACCAGACTCGTTGGCAATTTTTTTTATCCCGACTGGACCCAAATGTTGCGTAACTCTACACTAAAGTGACCGCTACAGCGTGGATTCAAAATTGATTGAAAGGTCTGTTTCAACGAAAATTAGCTTAGCGCCAGCCACATGTGGCCAGCCACACGTCGCAAGAGGTCTTGGCAAACAGAGGAGATGTTGGAAAAGGACTCGGGTCGATGCACACACACGAGATACAGTAGTTTGGGTCTTCTCGGTTCTGTTCGGTAAAAACACATTCATTTTAAATCACCCGAGACCCGATGCCGCTATTATTAGACCCGACCCGTGTCCGAGGCGCACGTGAAACTTTTAGACCCGAACCCGCTCGGTTCTCGGGTCGGACCTCGGGTTTTCGGATCTAAGTGGACCCGTGAAGACGTCAACATGACATTCATAAAAATCCTTCATAATTTAACCCAATTAAGCACCTACAATTCACCTACTGACTTATTTTCAGAACCCAAAGGTTGACTTAGGTTCAGAACCCATGATATGTTTTTCTTTTAAAGGGGCTTGCTGTATATTATATGTATGCTGTATTTCAGAAGCCTTAAATTCTCTGTAACATAACATTTCTGAACATCTACGATATGTTACATGAACTCTGGCAACAAGCTTGCATGACTTTCCAGAGTGCAAAAGTTTGCATACCCTTGAAAGAAAGGAAATGATTTACAGCAACAAGACATTAACCAGCGAGGTTTTTTTTTTTGTGATTGTTGCCACCAAACTTGTTGAATCTGAAAAACTCCTACTTTAAAGAATACATATGTAATGACTTGAGTGATTTGAAGAGGGCTTCGAATCCAAATTTCACAGAGTTTTGCGGTATCCTGCTGATTTAATCCTGGTGGTTTTGGAGGAATTCAGGTTTGTAAATGATACAGGTCGAATCAATCAATCTGTAAATGACATTATAGCACTTACTGCATACTGACTTTAACACACGTACTGTAGATCAGAGCTGTAATGAAAAGGAAGTCTTGCCTGATGAGCTTCATTTGATTAGCCGGAGTAGTGCAGCGGAATGAGGCACAGTGAACAATCTCCTGCCTGAAGCTAGCGAGGATTGTGTGAGGGCAAAAGTGGATGTGGTCACTAACCAGCCCTATGAGATTTACCAAACATACATCAATAAATGTAGATATAAATTTAGATTTGTTAGATATAACAAGGGCATGTTACTAGTAATTATAAATTTTTTTTATTTGCTATAAATATTACATTTTATTTATTTATTTATTTATTTATTTATTTATTTATTTATTTATTTATTTATTCTATTTTTATTTTAGGGATACAATTCCCTGCTTTGGCCTATTTGTATCTACTGTTTTATCATGATGACATCATTTCTGTGAGTTTTCAGAAAATGTATTACCTTTTTATTATATTACATTTATTGTTTATTTTCTGGTTTAGAATTTCTTTATACAGAAATTCTCCATGAAAACATGCTACATGAAAGTTGCTTCCTAAAATGTATTTTAATAAATAATATAAATAAATAACGAATACTAATTACTTTAATAAATATTTTAAATAATTTCATAATTCATATTTTTAATTATTAGTAGTACTGATTTCCTGGTGGGCCAACAATCTCTCCTCCATGGCCCTGGTTCTATTCCTGTGCAGGGAACCGACCCAGTCACCGAGAGCTCACTGAAATCTCAGTACCTGTCCCGAGCCCCGGATAACACAGGAGGGTTGCAACGGAAACGGGATCCGGCATAAAACCAGTTCCAAAATTTAAACCTGTGTAGATGGGATCGGATCTGATGATGTGACCCTGAACAGGTAGCAGCCTCAGGACAACAACAGCAAGTAGTAGTACTAGCATCATTGTGCATTCTGGGACACCTCAGGAAACCATGCCATGACTGATTTATAGCCTTGTTAGCATGTAGCTAAACCATCCACTTTGATCAGGAATGTCAGCAAAGTATCACTAACCTACTACAAAAGTAGATACCCCTTTCACATCCCCATTCCCCCCACAGCTAAGCACCAGGGCCGCTTTACTGCCTCTGAGACTAGGCTCATGTTATACTGGTAATGGAATGCACAAATATTTAACACATAAACAGTAAATGAAAGATAAAAAAGCAACAATCCTTTGGCAGTGAGAAAGCTCCTGGGATCTGGTACACCTAAATATTTGAAATAATTCTCTGTTTAATTATTCTGAAAGCGTCATTTTGCAGATGGAGCACATTTCTTGTTTGCAAGAACCCCAGGAGCATTGCCAGCAAATCATGCCAAGTGTGGACTCTAGAAATCTCTCCTCTCCTTTTAAAATGACAGTCAGCGAGAAATTCCGTGTCCTGATCTAATTTCATGTGCCGTGTTTCTGAATTACGGGATTATGTTAAGCATGGCACGCTAATCATTTCTTATTAGAACGGAGCCTAAGCAATTCTGGGTTTAATTCCGGACGAAGCCTTAATTTGTCAATATGTAAAATAGCAAAAATGTTTTATTTTAACGAGTCTAGTCAGCAGGCTTTGTAGAGAAGAAGTTTCCAGGTCGGTTTACAGAGATAAGGCTAACAAGATCTACTGCGAGGCTACTGTGGAACACAAAAGGGATCTGCTTATCGCTAAACCAAATAAATCTGCAGCTTTACAACACAGAGTTTGTCTCCCAGGACTTCAGGCTAAAGCATTTGTGTTTCATTCATGCATGACAACAGCAAAAAGAGCTCGATTTTTTTTCTTTTTTTGAGACACACCAGCCATATCAGGAGCTTACACATTTCTGCTCCATCTTTGTTTTGCTTTTTTTTTGTTTTTTTCTATTTGCATATAGAAAGCAGTGACATGGATGATACAGTAAACCGCAAAAAATGCACATCTGCACGGTGGCGAAGAGTCTCGATCTTAACGACTTGTTAAAAAAAGAAAGAAAAAACGAAAAAAAAAAACAAAACATTGAGGCACCATCTGTTGTGGAACTGTTTCCATAGAGCAAAGAAGTGGGAAAATTAGGAGGAAGAACAGAAGAGTGAAAGAGAGAAGCGGTTTTCATTGGAGCAGTGCTCACGGTACTCTGATGGTTAAGGCACCTGACCGAGAGCCGTAATCTTCTGCGCAAACATAAACTTCATTCGGCGAGTGTGTGTGGCGGCTGGCAGGTTTAAAGGTTAAAGTGCTGTGTTAAGCCGGCGCGCTGCAGATCTGTGTAATCAGCCATGTTAGCAGAGTTAATTGAAGGCAGGCTGGCAATCCATCAGTGACGCTCTAAAACTAATTTTTTTAAATCTGACATAAAACAAAAAACAAAGCAAGAAATGTGCGTCACTGGAGTTTGTTACTTAATACCGCTTGTTGGTGGAATGAGTCACCCTTAAACACTTAGCATGTGCAACGTGGCAATTAGCAAAGAATTTACAATCAGTTGCCTTGATTTAGAAAATACAATTGTTAAAATAAAAATTATTGTTATTATTATTAATTAATTCATTCATTCATTCATTCATTCATTCATTTTCTACCGCTTATCCGAGCTTCTCGGGTCACGGGGAACCTGTGCCTATCTTAGGCGTCATCGGGCATCGAGGCAGGATACACCCTGGACGGAGTGCCAACCCATCACAGGGCACACACACACTCTCATTCCCTCACACACTCACACACTACGGACATTTTTCCAGAGATGCCAATCAACCTACCATGCATGTCTTTGGACCGGGGGAGGAAACCGGAGTACCCGGAGGAAACCCCCGAGGCACGGGGAGAACATGCAAACTCCACACACACACAAGGCGGAGGCGGGAATCGAACCCCCAACCCTGGAGGTGTGAGGCGAACGTGCTAAATGTGGTATTGGTGTGAGGTTCAAGGACTTCTGATCTCCTGAGTACCACAGAGTCTAACTGGAGATGTCTCAGGATACTTAGAGTCGGCCTCGGCTCAGTGGACGTCCAAAGGCTTCGTCCCACAGAGGACGTCCCACAGAGGACGTTCTACAATTGCAAGATATAACAGAGAGATTTTACAGAAATAGAATGACAGATGCTTTAACCCACTTGAACAGGGGACTAACTTGTTTCGCATGTGTTCCACAACATTACTTATTATATAATTATAATTGGAAGGAATAGTTCAATTCATTTATTTAAATTAATATATAATGATGAAAGGAAGGGATTAAAACACTTTCAACTTAAATAGTCTTCGACTTCAGGACGATAAGTGTAACTCCGCATCTCGTCAGGCCACAGCTCATTTTCTTCTAATAGCACATTCTTAAACACAAGAGTTTTATTCTTTAAATAATTATTCATTTTTGAAAAAAATCTACTTTTATACATTTGACTATTTTGTTATACATATTTGACATTAAACAAACTCTCTGCCCAGGGTATACTAGTGTATACCAGCATGCTAACTGGTCTGGGCATAGCATGCGGTGGAAAGGCAGGTGATTGAAGCCGCTAAAGAAGAGAATGATTAAAAGGCAGAAAGCAGGTGGGAAAAGGCATTGGTGTATTTCCCATTTTGAAATGAGGAGCTTTGTAGCTGGAAGCAATGCAAACAGTCCAACATGCAGGGTAAAGCACACCCAGTGGACTGCCCTGTGAGTGAAGTCGATAGCCTGTTTCAGATGGAAAGGTACAGCAGGTGTCTAAGTGGACCGATACGGAACATTTCCCTCCTGTATGAGGTGGGGAAAAAAACACACAGCTGGAACAAAATTCGACTAATTTCCAATTAGATTTGTGTATCGCTTTGAACAGCGTCGCAGAAATTTATATTGAACGGCAAGCTAGTGCTAAGAGCCTAAGAGGAACAAGAAAACTAAGCCATATCATAACACACAAGCCACACCTTGTAACAAAGGCCACTCATCCGTTACTGGAAATAAAGCAGAATGGACATAGCTTCTTCATCGGTAATAAAAGACCAGACATCCTTCACTGACTAAGACACAAAGTCGACTCTAAATGTAAGTGAAACCGATACGGATCATTTACCTCCTGTTTGGAGCAGAAATGTAAAAAAAAAAAAAAAACAACAACAAAGAAAGACAAAAAAAAAAAAAAAGAGAGTCAGACAGCTGAAGCAGAATTAATTACCATCAAATTAGCGAATAGATTCGTGCAGTGGTTTAAATGATGGATAAAACGGCTTTACAGAAATCTATACCGATCAACAAACCGGTGATGACATGAGTAAGGAGCCTTAAGAGGAATCAGAGAACGTGGCCTCATCTGGGTGAGATATATACACTAACATATTGTGGATAAGAGTCTTGACATGAGCTTAAGACAATCTTCATGATTTCAGTTTTATCCGATTAAGATTCTTGAGGTTTCTTGGACATAGAACTGTTTGTAAAACTGAGAACAACAAGTCACAAGCTTCAGAAATGATATTCGCCCTGCCTATTGGCCTAATGGTAATCAAATCAGTCATATGTAAATCCTAGGCAAAACAAACACTCAGGATTGCTCTGATTAATTCCAGATATCCTGGAGTAAAAAAAAAGCAGCATGTTCGATGTATGAATTTCAAAGCTCAACAAGCACTGTTGTTTTATCTTGCTTTGAGTCACTCATCTAGGAAATCGACAAACGACCACAACTGGAACATCTGTTTCCGATTATGAAGTCCCTCGCATGAGAGAAATGTGAGAAAGCGTTGTGGCGAATGAGCAACAGGAATGGCCTCAGTGTGAATTCAGAGAGTGTTGTTGTCTCCAATCCGAAAGAGCTTTATGCCGTACCTGAGCGAAACCCCGCTGAACAGAGAGGTTACAGAGTGAGCAATGTGCTCCGAATCACCCTCGGTAAGGACGCCTGCTGCAATAAGGTACGATTACAGTGATAATCCATCATCTAGCGACAGATTGTGCTGAGAGGAGGTGCATGGTAAGGCAGAAACTTCTCATCAGATGTTGCGTTCTGTAAGCTTTCTCTCTCTCTCTCTCTCTCTCTCTCTCTCTCTCTCTCTCTCTCTCTCTCTCTAAACCAGCCATGAAAATGAAATCACAGGTTATTCCTGAAGGATTCTCTAACATGTTCAATTGAAATCTGCCAAGCTACTAATGTGGCCTTGTAGCTAGTCTGTGCTTCAGTGACCTGCCAAAAAGTAATTAGCATAAACGCATGTAATTGGATAAACTACAACCAAGGTTCTTTTACAGAAAATCTTACTAACTGAGCTATCATCTTCTTTTTTTTTTTTTTTTTTTTACATGTAAAGTATTTCTTTGATGCTCAGTGAAATACTTTTCCACGTCCACATATGGTCTGCGGTCCACCAGATGATCCCCCCTGCTGTAATCAGTCCATTAGCTGCAAAGAACTATTTGTTCTTTGCATCTGATTGTTAAACCACCAGCAGTGTCTTATTTCCTTATTGTCTCTCTCCAGCCTATTTATTCTCTTTTATTTTCATTCTGCACAAGTAGATCACTGCACCTTCTCAGAGAAGCCTTTCTGATTCCCAAGCGTGGAGTGTAGATCAAAGCTTCTTGGGCTGTAAATAGACAAGAGCGCCAACCTCCTTCCCATTTCCCTGTCTGCCAGTTCCTAACCAGACACTGGCTTGCTAACAAGTCAACATGCACCCTGGGGCACACAGCACTGGGGGTGTAGCTGTCGAATCTATGCAAAATGCTTATACTCAAGGAACCAATAATTCTCTAAGATGCAAATGGAGTGAAAGAGTCTATAATATGACACGACCTGTTACATTTTTAGAATCATGATAATACTTGTTAAATCCTATACACTATGGCAGGTGCAATTAGGTCATTTATCTTTCTTATACAAAAATCCACACCCCTTTCACTGGGACAGTTATGCCTCTTTTCCACCGGAAAGAACCGGGTGCTGGTTCAGAGCTAGCGCTAGTGCTGGTTCAAAGTTGGTTCCACTGGCAAACCTTCTAAGAACCGGTTTGCCTTTCCACCGGCTAGAGAGCATCAATGAGCCGAGTCTGACGTCACTGTATACGTGTCACGTGTCCCAGCACCACAACAACAGTGGCGGATGTTGCTTTACTGTTAATGCTCATGGCTTTGCGAACCTACATTGGCATCCAAACGCGGCGAATAAAACGTGTACGTGCAGCTCCGTGTAATCTGTATAAACGGAGGTTGTAATCGATAAAGTACAGAACATTATTTTATCATTAACACAGAAAAAAGTTAGCCTTAGCATATAGCTACCTACTATCATGTGTGCTGATAATTGATCATATTGCGGTAAAGTAAATGTGTATTAAACATTAGTATACTTAAGGTGCATTATCAAATGCGCTAACAGTAGCCCCGCCCCCAGCTCCTGACGCAAGCGGTTCTTAAGTCTAGACCAGCAACGTGTTGATGCTACTTAAGAATCACTTTTCCTGGTTCGGAGCCGGTGCTTTGGCTGTCGAAAAAGAAAGAACTGGTTCTAAATTAGGCTCCGAACCTGCACTCGAACTGCCTTGGTGGGAATGGGGCATTACATATGCCACACCTCCTTCACTGGGACTGGGCAAAAGACCACACCCCCTTCAAGAGACATGAAAAAAAATCCACACCCCTTTAACTGGAACATTCACACATGCCACACCTACTTCACTGGGACTGTGGAACAAAGACCACACCCCCTTCAAGAAGAGACATGAAAGAAAAGCCACAACTCTTTTACTGGGACTGAGGCGCAAAGACCAGACCCCAATTCAAGAGAAAATTAAGACCACACCCACTTTGCCTCCTTCAGTGGTAAAGAAAGAAAGCCCGCGCCTCCTTTACTGGAAATGAAGTACTTTTTTCTATGAGATGAAAGGTCACACCTTCTTCACTGGTACTGAGGCACACAGACCATGTCTCCTTCGTTGGGTTTGAGAAACAAAAGCCACACCTCCTTCACTGGAAGTGCAAGAAAGCCCAAGCCTCCTTTACTGGAACTGAGGTAAAAAGTCCACATTATTTTATCTGGTCTACTTTTTTTTTTTTTAATGATTCTTATTTTAGCTTTTTGAACTCTATTTTATTGTGTATGTGTGTATTTTTAAGTGTACGTGTAATGTCAAACGCACTGTGAAGCATTTTGCTAAGCCGTGTGGCTGTTTGTAAATGTGCTATATAAATAAAGTTGAACTTGAATTTGAACATCACTGGAAATAAAGCACAAAAGGCACACTTACTTCACTGGAAATGAAAGCAAGGCCTTGCCTCTTTAACTGGGTCTAAGGCACTAGGACCCCTCCAGCCCAACACACCACACAAACACGAATAGTCAATTGTGTGAATCTCCTGTGCTCACATACACAGCATCTCAAGGATACACACATACTCAAAAACACTTTCCTAAACATACAGGAGATCTTAAACAGGAGAAAAGCTTAATCAGTCAACTGGAATGATAGGTGTTATCATGCCCTCGTAAACATCCTGCTACCTGGCTTCTTATCAGCATCCATTTGTTATTAGCAACATAAACTGTCTGATGTTCCCACTAGGTTGTTTCACTTGTTTGTCCTGATCACTAGCTGGAATTTCTCATGATAAACCCAGACTGTGATTAGCCTGTCGTTGACGCATGCCACATTTCGTCATTGTTTGCCTTTGTATAAATCTCAGCACTTCTGTGAAGACCCTCATCAAAGTGTTTATACTCTCTGAAAGCTTCGGGCAGCGTGTTAGAGATTTCCAGGAACCAGACTCTATTAAGAAAAATAAAAAAGACTCAGCAATTGTTTTTGCCCCATTGACTTTCATGGTTATTTACCATGGCAAATAATGCAAAATTCCACTTTGCTTTTGAACGCAGATGGGCATAACAGAGGCGATTACCTAACCCTGCAGGGCCTGGCAATCACGGAGGCTGCTTTATAAAACTGGAAATGTGTGTTACACCAGGGGTGGAGTGGAGTGGAGTGTTCCATGCATGGACAAAAACTTCTGAAAGAAAGCTAGGTTGAGATCTACATTGAGTGACACATCTGCTCGGAGTTAACGCAAACACGAACCATTCACAAGCATCTGCCGGAGGTTAACCATGAAGGAAAATGGGCAGTTCCTGTTCGTCAGCTACAGAGTAATCTGGAAGTAATTTAGCAAGCTGGGTCTAAAAACGACTCACATTTATAGCTTTGAGAATGTGACTCTAGTTTACTTTGGATCCCTTTGGCATTTATTAGTCATTCACAGCACACTATATTCATTTTCCACTGTACACAACAAAGCATACGGGTTTTCGGTACTAATAATACAGACTAATTTTAGTCAAGGATAAAATATACATATATCATATGTTAAAATATAATTTTGCCATTACCTTGATGTTGGTATTAACATCTGTATTATTGAAACCTCGTCACTGGAATATTAACGGTATCGCCAGCACTAAGAAAACACATTTGTGCCAAATATTTTTTTTCCAAATGCCAATTTTAACATCGTAACTTAGATCACTCACTCACTCTCTCACTCATTTTCTACCGCTTACCCGAACTTCTCGGGTCACGGGGAGCCTGTGCTTATCTCAGGCGTCATCGGGCATCGAGGCAGGATACACCCTGGACGGAGTGCTGACCCATCACAGGGCACACACACACTCTCATTCACTCACACACTCACACACTACGAACAATTTTCCAGTGATGCCAATCAACCTACCGTGCATGTCTTTGGACCGGGGGAGGAAACCAGAGTACCCGGAGGAAACCCCCGAGGCACGAGGAGAACATGCAAACTCCACACACACAAGGTGGAGGAGGGAATCGAACCCCCAACCCTGGAGGTGTGAGGCAAACGTGTTAACCACTAAGCCACCGTGCCCCCCGTAACTTAGCTGTGTTACAGAAATCTGGTGTATTTTTAAACACAACCGTTTCATAGTGGACTGATTTCAGTTTAACATTTAAAGTCCTTGAAAGTGTAAATTAATGATTCAGGACGACAAACGTCTCGGGTCCATAGAAAAAAAAAAGCACAGCACCTGGTTAATCAGAGCTTCACACAACATGCTAATCACAAAGACGCCGACAATACAACTCACAGAGAGACTGTCTGTCAGTGAGAGTGACTGATACAAAAAGTGTTCTTCCTGGCGTAGTGCTGAGATGCGGAAAAAGATGAGATTTATCAGTCATACAGTGTCAGTAACCTTGCTGATGTTCAGTCTGTCAGAACACCTACGCTGCGTATCCCCTTGCAAGTCTAGGTGCTATACATTTCAGTGGAAAGTTCTGTTTGTTTGGATTTTAATGAGGGACAAAATGGTACAAATGGGACAGAAGAGATTAAATCTGCTTTGTCTTTAAAAATATACGGTATAAATTCAAATAAAGTTAATATAACTTGCTGTTACGCAAACATCCAAGAACCAAGGACTACAGCATCAACAATATCAGGTTTTATTTTCAACCCTTCTAATTCCCGTCATGTCAATGCGTGATGGTTACAACGCAGTGAAAATCGGCTACAAAAGATCAACAAAGCTTAACATCTCCCATGTTGGGTTTAGCCAAAGTGAAGGCTTCATGAAAAGCCTTCTGATAACCAAAGCAAAGTCGTAGAAATTGGCGATGATGGCGAGCAGCAAGAAACGATTAAGCAGAATGCAGTCTGTGCAACAATGAGAAACATTGAATCCTAGGCTGCGTGCTCAATCCCAACAAGGACCTCATGGAAAACCTCAGGAATGTCAGAGTCGCTTTGCAGCCAGATGTGGAAGCCAACTCAGGAAAGCATGTATATAGAGAAATAAAACGTGAGAATGTACATGTGTGACGGTACATTTCAGCAGGTTATGCCTTGATTTGTTAAAGGACATAGGATTGTGTAAAATACCACATGACCTATGGATTGATCGGTACATGGATACACAGTAGACTTTGTCTTTGTCCTTGCACAGTATGTGTCAATGCGAACACAACCTACACAATAAAAAAAAATATCACAACATTCGATGCATCCCATCTCAAATGTCTAAACGTGAATGACAGTTCGCCCTTTGAATATCTGCATGTACGTCTTTGCATATCCCAGTGATTCAGGGACAAAAGCATCAGGATGTCACTTTATAACCTCTGGGTGCGCAATGTCCTGTCATCTCTGGGTTTCTGAGATCTGCTTTCTGCCGCAGGATATCGGCTAAATATAGCGCAGAACCCGAATCTGCATTTCTTCGACCGGTTTGTAGCTGTGCGCCGGTACGAGATCCGGCCGTCATCCTCGATCAAACAGAGCTGCTAATATTGAACTCATAGTCCTACAGTACATCTATCCAGAAGCATAGATGCAAATATGTACATGAGTTCATAACCACTCACTTCTGTAGGACTGAAGAGCTTGAGTGACTTTTTGGCCATGAAAAAAAAAAAAAAAAAAAAAAAGAATTATGGTCTGGTCCATTACTGTGCTGAGAAGTGAACTGCAATCTGCTAGAACGTCATTTAGTGTTGCTCATTCACAGTCAGGCATCCTCTCAGAAAGGACGAGACTCTCATTTATCACGTTTGGATTTGCTACGAATTCGATACTGCATTCTGGAAAAAACAAACAAAAACTATCCACTTTCCCTCATTTTCCCCTTTTCAAAGGCTTCATGATTCCTGAATTGTATTACATTAAAGTCATTATAACGATTACAATCAAACAATTCAGAAATTCCTATTACTACACACCACAAATTCGATTCATTACATCAGGGGATACTTAGAACTACTTTATTGCTTATTTTGTTAACTGTTATTTATCTGGCTTTATTCTGCATTTATGTAACAAATGACCTTTAGGATATATTTTTGTTTCTGACACATTGATGAGCTTCAGCAGGGGCATAATGAAGCCTCTGGAGTGTAGTTGGATTTTTACCTTTCGGCTTTATTCATGTCATTAATCACAAGAAACGAGACTCTTTACAGCACTGCTTTTGGAACGGAGCACAGTACAAAGTGGAATGGACATGGGTTCTGTATCTTAGAACACAGGTTAAATAATGTGCACTGAAAAAAGGTACAAATCTGTACTTAAGCACTAAACTTGCCTTACATTTTCTCTGTACCTTTAAACTGTGTCTGTCGTTCACTTGGGAATGTTGTATGATCTATGTTACGTATTCGGACATCTGAGGTTAAGCTTTAAACGTACAATGGTACAAAGTGCATAATAAATGTAAAATTGTTTCAAGATACCAGCCAAGCAAAAATTACCTTCTTTTTGAGAGAGTAGAGAACTTAATTTTTGATTTTTATTTATATGTAAATATTTATTGTAGACCGTATTTAGACCATATTTAGAGGGGTCTTGATAGAGGGGTGGTGCTTTGTTTATCTTTTACTTTGCTGTGTGAATAATCAAGACAAATAGTTATAGACATTATAGAATTCAAGTATTGCCATTGGGTTGCACATGTTTTGAACCTTGGGTATGTATCTTTTACCTGGGAAGGTGCAGGTGGTGGTGCAGCTTTACAGTATATAGCTTTCTGTCCAGTTATGGAGCTTAAATGAAGTAAATAAGTAAAAAAGTATCCGGATGCCCTAAAGGAACTGGCGCACGTGTATTTCACTTCTCACGTCAACATCATATTCAGCCTGTTCTCAAGGTGCGCGCGCTGAACTGGTGATGTATCTACAGTATACACCTGAGACATGGTTGAGGACAGAACATAAACCAACCGTGTTTTTATGATCTTCCTGCCACAGCTCTCTCTCTCTCTCTCTCTCTCTCTCTCTCTCTCTCTCTCTCTCTCTCTCTCTCTCTCTCTCTCTCTGTGTGTGTGTGTGTGTGTGTGTGTGTGTGTGTGTGTGTGTGTGTGTGTGTGTGTGTGTGTTTGCGGGAGGTGTTTGACCTTCGCGCGCCGCAGAGAACGCGCGAGGAATTTTAATAGAGTGCGTGTCATAAATCGAGGGGACATGAGAACAGTTAGAGCCACTCCTTCAGTGGGCCTTCAGAGCCACGAGCCACACAATTGAGGGGGACAAAGTTTGCTGCAGTAATTTCAGAGCTGCAATACAGCAATACCATATAGACAGAGCAATCCACGTGTTAAGAGTACGCGCTAAATAGCCTACAGCATGCGTAAAAACCCTGAAAGGAACTAAGACGCGAGACGCACTGTGTCGCACACTTTCCTCTGCAACGCCCTGCGTGTTCTCTGAATCCCGGCTCCGCATCTCACTTTATGTCGTATACAGAGAGCTTGAGCTGCTCGGGTCACTCTACTGATGCACATCTGCAGAAACCGGAGCTGGACGACGCGTGCTGCCTTTGTTCTCACCAAACAAAAGACACTGTATATTAAAACTCATGCTCAGGGCTTCAGCACCCAAATGCATCTGGAGAGGAGATGATTTCTAAATGAGACGCCCTATATGCATGCATGTGTGTGTGTGTGTGTGTGTGTGTGTGTGTGTGTGTGTGTGTGTGTGTGTGTGTGTGTGTGTGTGTGTGTGTGTTTGGGGAAGAGTCACACTTCAATAACTGCACAATCCAAATGAATGCCCACTTGTGAATTTCAGACGCATTGTAAGACAGGAAACAAAAACTAAATAAATAAATAAATAAATGGACCCGTGCATCACTTCAGAAAGGTGTCTGAGAAAACTCACTGCTGAGAGTAAAATGAAACAATACGTGCCATCAGGTCTAGCACTTGGCGAACCGAGCAGACTCTGTGGAAGAAATCTCTTTGTCCCGCACTGATTACACACTCCAGACAAAATCACATTTTTATCTAACTTGTTTGAAACTGCATTATTTTGGACAAATTTACTTACCGAGGAACAGGGACTGGAATGAAGCAGACATCGCGGCGCAGGACGGAGGTGACAGAAGTCCTTTGGGGTTGGAAACAAAGCACTTTAATGCGCTACAGCGCGCAAAAACCTCCCGCACAATTAAGCAACACTATTTCGGATAAGAGAACGCACACAAAAAAAAAAATGTAGGTAGGACCCGTGCGCCAAGGACAGTGTATCTAAATTATTGTGAAAGACGAATCCATCTCCCTCCTCCTCCTCCTCCTCCTCCTCCTTCTCTTCTTCTATCCTCCCGCCTTTAAGGAACCAAGCCGCGTCCCTGGGACTCTTCCATACGTCCTGCTCGATGGAATCGAATCGCCTCTTTCAAGCTCTCGGGTTCCCTCGAAACACGTTTTGTCCTTTCGTCCGAGAGTGCACGAGCTGATGCTTAGGACTGGAGCGTACTGCTGCGGATGCTGGAGGAGGATGGGGACCTCTAGAGTCCGAAGCTCTCGCGAACGCTTTCGGAACAACTAGGGGCAATAGCACGCGCGGACTGGAATGCGGACTGGCACCGTTTTAACCGGCAAGGGCGCAAAACAGTGGCACGTTTTCTACGCGCTCTGCGTCACGATACGAATTTAGTTACAGCATGCATGCCTGTGATTAACTGAAGAAACATCCTTTACGCTCGTTTTCACACAGTCAGCACTGCAACACTACATTATCTGCACACAAATACAAATATGTTTCAGTGGTTTGGAAGAAGAAGAAGAAGAAGAAGAAGAAGAAGAAGAAGAAGAAGAAGAAGAAGAAGAAGAAGAAGAAGAAAAAGAGAAAGGAGAAATAATAATAATAATAATAATAATAATAATAATAATAATAATAATAATAATAATAATAAACAGCATTAATCACAGGTTCCCAAGACGGTCATGTTGGATGACATTTCTTTTTCATTCTCCATACCTGAGTCAATTAATTAATTAATAAACGAATTAACAACTACCCCTAAGTTAGTTGTTCCATGAAGTAGGTGTTAGAGCAGGTAAAACACTAAAATGTGCAGGAATCTTAAGCCTAAATGAACATAAATACAAACAAAAAATGTATTATTATTATTATTATTATTATTATTATTATTATTATTATTATTATTATTATTATTATTTTATTATTATTTTGAATACCCAGTTATTATCATTTTATAGCCTATATAGCCACACTTATTGTTTACTGTATCTTACTGTATAATATGATTCTTTTAATGTCAGATTCAGTTTTTAGAAAAGTCACATAAAAACACACTACAGTGGATTTTCCAGGTCTGATGGTTCCATCACTATGCACTATACACTATACACCTAACAATCACGTCTATATTTGGGTCATCACCACACAGTTGCCACAAAATGGTATATGATGCCTTCATAGTATTAAGATTTTTCCCCAGAAACCTATTCCAATGTGACAATTACTCTGTGCAAGGCGAGCCCCATGAAGACATGGTTTGGCAAAACTGAACCGGAAGAACTTCATAGAGTCCGGATCTCAATTCAACCTTAACACCTTTGGGATAAACTGAAACACAAACTTCATACCAGACTTTCTTGCTTGACATCAGCATTTTTACTCCTGGGCTCTTGTAGATGAATGAACACAAATCCCAGAGAAAAAGACTTGGAAATCTTGTTCTAATCTAAATCTATATTAATGCTGACAGTTTGGAATGGGACATTCATTGGTTAGGTATTCACATACTTTTGAAGATAGCAATATAACCCAGTGAATTGGTATCCCAAGTCTAAATTGTGTCACTCTTTATTCTTTAGGAACAAAACTGCTGCTTTTAAGAAACACTTTCGCCATCTGAATTTGCTGGCTTCTTATTGCATTACAGTGATGAATTGATTACAACTGATTCGTTCATTCATTTCCGGAAGTGATACTGGGATACAGAAACGGAAACCGGACAACCCACAAAGACAATAAGCACTTAACACTGATTGCAGCACAGAGCTAATTTTGATAGAATGTATGGGAAGCGTTAATTAAATAAAACTGAACATGTTAATTGCTATAGTCTTAGTTTTAATTAGTATTCCTTTAAAAAAATGTAACTTTTAAATGATCTCAAGCAAAACTCTCTTGGATTCTGTACTCTTTAAAAATGCTGGCTTAAAACGGACTGAACAATTTAACACACTCCCACTGGGACACATAGCTGCAAAAAAATCAATACCAAATCCTGATCCAGTACGAACACTTCCCCAAATCACATTCTACATGCTTTCCTTCAAACGAAGGTATGTGGAGCATGTCTGGGTCTTAATAAATAGTCTGAGCAGATGTTCCTAAACTAGATTGTTGTTTACAACAGCTGTATATAAATGTTTTAAGACAGATGCTTTCCTTTGCAATGCTTACACAAACACACAGGTTTCATAAAATCTAGTTTAAATTAAAATATATCACATAATGGGGAAGTCTGAAACAAGAGCGTAATGTTAAAATGATGTTTATACTGGCACACAATGACTCCATTGCTTTAAAGTAGTTCACTCAGTCATTCATTAATCTTCAGCAACCTCTTATCAGCGTCATGATGGGTCTGGACTCTTTGGGTAAGATGCTAGTCTATCACAGGACAACACACTCATTCACACACTCATTCACACCTACAGTAGACTAAGGTACCAATTGACTCCCGCTATGTTTTTGGAAGGTTTGTGGAAAGCAGAGATGCTACACTCTGCACAAGATCTTATAAAAGATGCTACAAATAATATACTGAATTAGTGACCTATTTTTTTTTTTTTGAGAATATTTCTACAGTGTTTATACTAAAAGCAACCTTATTAAGTCTGCTTTAAATAAATTAATCTTCCTCTGCCCCAACAGTTTTTATACGTTGTTTTTAAATTGTTACTGACTTTAATGAAACTTAAATTAGAAGCAGATAATCAAGGCTTGTATGTTATAGAATAAAATTTAACATCTAATAAAAGAAAATAGCCTCACATAAAGCTAGCTAAGGTCAAAGAAAAAAATCTTCAATAAAGTTACCTAAGGTCATAGAATACAAGCAGCTAACGGTGGTCAAAGAACCAAGCTAGATTCACTAAAACTAGCAAGCTAATGTCAAAGTGGAGCCATAATTAACTAATGTCAGAACACAGCCTAAAACAAACACAGCTAGCAAATGTCAGAGAACAGACTATAACAAAGCTAGCTATTTAATGTAAGGAATAGCTTCAAATTAAGCTAGCTAGAACAGTTCAGAGAACAGTTTATAACAAACATAGTTAGCTAATATAAACAAACCCCCCAAAATAATTCTAGCTAGCTAATGTCTAAGAACAGCCTATAACAAAGCTAGCTTGTTAATGTGACAAAATGTTCTAAACAAAGTTTTCTACATTGTTTGTTAGCTGCTGCTAGTTAAGTTTTAAGAGATCTGTTTGTATAAGAACATCCTTATATCTACGAAAAAAAAACACAATAAAGCAACAATGATTAGAGACTTATCATGTATTAATTTATCCGGCTCTCTTTCCCAGGACTGTGGAAAATAAGAATCCATGTAGATGTAAGTAAGTCATCTTTCATCTTTCTGCCAAAACAAATATTATTTTGTCTAAATCCAGAATAATATAAATATTATCGCTTGCAGGTGAACTGATAAGTAAATTGAGTTCACTTAGGAAACGTGTGCTTTCCTTAAATAGCACTGAGAGACTAAGAGAAGCAACAGCACACGACTCTATTCCCTTTAAGGGATTGTGGGCTCGTGATTTATTTATTCCTTGCTTTGTTGGCTGAGATGTGAGCAGGCGATGCGTGTTAAGTAAACAAGCTGAATAAGAGAGAAAGTGCAGCGGTGCACAGTCTCCGGTCACATTAATACCCAACTCAACTTTCTCTCAACAACCTGCCAGCACTATACAAGTCCTGGGCTTCCTCATTCAAAGCAGTGCTACACACACACACACACACACATTGATTTATACAAGCATTCATCAATGTCCCTGTCCACTTTCCTCCTAACTATGGATCGTCTCTGGATCGTCTTTCATATGTCCAAATGCTGAGAGCTGAACAACAATATCATATCATCATTTTTACTATTTTTAAACTGCATACGTTATTTATGAGTCCTTGAAACCAATACATAGTTTTTTTTGTTTTTGTTTGTTGCCCTTGTCCTTATGTCCTATATGTTCATAGTCATTGTATACCTCAAGGTAGAGATACAAAAAGAAAAAAAGAAAAATGCTGCAATTTTTTGCCTTAACTCTATTAACTTTGGCAATGATAAAAATGAGGGAGGGAAGTGTGAAATTGCTGCTACAATGTAAACGATAATGCTCCATGACCTGTAAAATGCTGCTGTAAATAGAAAAATAAAAATTGTAATTAAAATTTTATTTGTCACATATACGTACACAGTATGATATGAAGTTAAATGCTTTTTATGGCTGTCCTTGAAAAATAAAGTCCATTAACACTAATAAAAATAAAACACAAATTAAGACAACAATATAAAATAGAACAAATAAAGGAAAATATGGTGGAAAATTGCAATAGAAAAAGAAATATAATTTAAAAAATAAATAGAAAAGATAGTTTCTGAATACAGTGATTACTGCGATTAAATGTAAGAAAAAACAAACAAAGCATGTTCAGGGCAGTCGTGACGGCAGCCGACCTCAGCGGCAACATCTTCGAAGAAAAGTATGATGTGTCGTTCTTTAAAATTCTAAAATTGCTGTTATTTGAGGATTAAAACACTTTAAGATGTTAAGAATATTTTAATCTAAGGTTGGTAAGAGGAAGTCAACTCCATCCCATCTCACTGTGCCCTAACTTGTTTTATTTCTTGCTATTTCCATGGTTGAATTTTATCGGTGAATTTTACACTGCACCGTGAAAAGCCTCAATAATGTAACCAGGAACTGATAACTCGAACATGTCGTATATAACAGTATTTTTGTAGGCCGTGTGATAGCTTTTACCTTTCCGTACACTGTGACTGATGATAGCATAACATCACGTTGTCTAATCTGTCAGAGCTCGGCGGCAGGCAGTTTGTCAGCATCCAAACCACATCACAACAGAATACAGCTTACTGAACACAGCATTAAAATACAGGCAGAAGCAATAAAATATAATAAAGCACATATGATAATCCCTAGCCTAATCCATGTTGATATAAGGTTTAAATTTATTTGAATTGTATTTTAAATTGCAGTGTCACACTTGTACAGTAAGTTTACATGATTCACAACATAAACATTGTAAATAAGGCTGATGTATGGAAGCTCTGCTTTACCCCAGAAAACCCTGTGCTCAGTAAAGGATCCCGAACAAACATCTCTCAAAGGAACTGGACATGTTACAGAGCATGACACGAGGGACATCCTGTCAAGATTCCTCTGCTCTGGAAGCGTTATTTAAGCTGTATCTCAGATGTAAAAGTCAGAAGAGACAGAATGGGAAAACATTTTGGCAGGCAATTCTATTGTCCTATTCTATTGACAAAACAATGGTGACAAGTCTATACTAGGAAGAATACCATAAGTTTATACTACTGTATGAAGGATAAAAGTGTCACTAGATATGGGGGATGGGACAGAATTGAGAAAATTTCAATTTTATGCAAATATGGAGCAAGTCACATACAGTACTTACACGGGTCGGTCGGCGCTGTTTCTGTTTACTGTTTATTGTCTTTTGTTTATTGTATTTTTTGTACTTTTTGTATTGTCTTGTAACTTTTTGGCCACACTGTCCTGCACTGTCTTGTCTGTCTTGTTTGTCTTGTCCTGCACTGTTTGCACACATGTGGCTAAGACTACTTACATGTCCTTAGCCCTGTCTTTGTTTTATGTAGCACCCTGATCCTGGAGAAACGTTGTCTCATGTCGCTATGTACTGCAACAGCTATATGTGGTTGAAATGACAATAAACTTGACTTGATCTTGACTTGACTTGACTTGACTTGAAGTCGGTGCAGCGACTACCAACAGGAGGTTAGACGGTAGCTCCGTGGCAAAGAGCACACACTTCTTCTTGTATTAAATGATGCAGATATAGACGATATAGATAAAGTTTATATACAAACACTAAAACTCTCTCCAGAAAGTTACATTTTAAAAGCAAGAAAACTTTTACTTGTTCTCGAGTGGAATCCTAGTCGCTCCATCCACTTATGAACGTTACTACTGTACTCTGGCGATCATCAAATTTGTACGAACATCAAATGGTGACTTCATTGTACAGCACTTCATTGAGATTTGCAGAAAAAACAATCACTGTACATGTGAACGTATTTTTTTACCAGGCTGCTGAATAATTCTTGATACTGATTGGCCAGAAGGTGTTATTAGAATTACATTAGAATATTAAAAACATTGTCAATTTATTATAACAGAAAGCGAACACCTGCTAAAACATTAGAATGGTGAGACGGGGGAGGGGTGAAGGAGGACAGGGCTTCTAGATCAGGTCAGTTCATATCAGAGTTTTAAAAAAAGCTGCAAAAATATTGATTGGCTCTAAAAATAGTTTTTCTTTCATTTGTTCCAATGTTCAATGATGCTAACTTTACAGAGCGATTACATAAACTGTGTAAAACGTGATGAATCTGATGCTCCTTTTAATTGTTTTTCATATTTTCTGTCTGTACCTTTTTGTACTAAGAGTACTAAGAGTGCTAGTTTAATGGCTGACAAGGATATAGCATATAAAATAAGCTGAGGAGAAGTTTCATTTACATGGTAGAGTAGTGGGCAGTGGTGGCTCAAGTGGTTAAGTCTCTGGGTTGAAGATCAGGGTTCAAGCCCCAGCGTTGCCAAGCTGCCATTGATGGGCCCTTGAACAAGGCCCTTAACTCTCTTTTGTCCAGAGGTGCTGTATCATGGCTGACTCTGCACTCTGAACCTAACCTACAAAAAATTGGGATATGCAGAAAAAGAATTTTACTGTGCTGTAATGAATATGTGTAAAAATAAAACCTTTTATTTTATTATATTCTAGTCATATTAATACACATGCCCTCACAAAGGGGCAATATTCCCTAAAATACACCTATAAATGCATTGACTTGTATGAAAAATTAGAAGTGAAGAGTAAAATGAGTTTTTTCCGTAATTGTTGTGTAACCGTTGTCCCTTAAGCCCTATTCGGACGAGATTAGTTTAAGGTGGGGACGTGGGGGTAAAGTAATTATTACCAGAGCTTCTCTGTGATTTTAGTCCCGTCCGAATGTGCCATCTCGGTAATCATTACGGACAATGTCAGTACAATGATTACGGCGACTTTTACCTTCTGTAAAAAGGTCCAGAAAAATTACCTCAGGTAATACTAATCCCGTCCGAATAGACCCGCTGTAAATATGTACGGTAAAATTCCATCATTTCCTGTTTAAAAGTAGTTTTTGGCACGTTTTGCAAGCATGGAGGCGCTTGAAACAGGAAGCAACGTCATACGCACATGACGACAAGGAGGTTACTGTGGTGCTTAAAGCGAGTTACCCCTCCCACTTCTGCTAGTTTTACTGAGATGTCTTGTCCCGTGCGAATTGGCCAATTAATATTACAGACGTCCTGAGGTAAAATTGCATTACCCCACGTCCCCACGTAAAACTAATCCCGTCCGAATAGGGCTTTAGACAGTGTCCTTTGTGAGAGGACCTGGAACGTAAGAGGTTATTTAATCCCATGACATCAATATGTTAGGAAATGCATGAAAACGTAATCTAGCCTAAGTGCAAGTGGTATGATTTTTTTAACAAGACACTGCACAGTTTCCTTTTGTATTCAGGAGCCGTTCATATTCATGTGCATTATGTAGATTTGCAATGCTAATTGCTTTGCAACGAGTAACATCAGCAGTGATGGAGATATCGAGTAGTCCCGATCCTGCTAGAAGAAAACACACCCGTAAGTATACACATGTGCCACAGGAAGGTGACCCTATCCAAGCTGACATCCTGGGACTGATACAAAGTTAAAAGGCTTCCTGGGAAACAATATGCATCTCTTTGTGCAAAGGTGCTATTTTTAGCTTGCTGCCAAGATCCTTCAGCGTTCGAATTTCACGGCTCATGGATCTTTCGTAATTTAATGAGGGAAGGGACGGCCTTCTGAGATTTATGCTCGAGGGCTTCAGGCAGCAATGGCCTCGCAATTTATTGATCTGCATTCCATGTTTGTTTATGAGTAAGTAAAGTGCAATCCCATTAGTTTTAATGTAACAGGGCGCTCATCAAGGTGCTGCCCTTTTTAACCCAATGACAAAAATCACACCGTCTTCTCATGTTGTTAGTACCTGTTAATCTGTTATGACTGCTGGGGTGGCTTAAGAATATATGTGCCATACCTCATGTTGCACAGAAAAGGACACAGTTATAAGGACCGGAAGACCAAAGGGACCCCTTGTCATGGGCTTTTGCTATGATTGCAATGAACAGAAAATGATGTTTGAGCCAATCTCCCCAAAGTGCTGCTGGATTCAGACAGTCTGTGTTGCTTTTTTGCTTTGTTTTATTCATAACTGGTTTGCATGAGAAACTTTCACAAGGACCTAGTGCGATAAGGGAATAGGGGAGGTATATTATCCAGAATTATGGATACCAAACAAAATATTTTTTATGATGTTATTACAGATGTGGAGAGGTTGTAATAAATGATACAACACTGCAGAAATGAATAATTGGCACATTGTTCCTTTTCACGGTTCTCCATTTTCCTTAGTGGAAGTCATTGTGGTGGCAGAAGGTCATCTCAGACTTATAGGCTGAGAAGGTTATCTTAGATTTTCTTATTTGCACAGCCCTGGATTTCTGCTCTTCTTGGATGATTCCCAGATGTTCCCAAGCCAACTGTGAGATTTAATCTCCCAGGAGGGTCCTGGATCTGCACCAGGTTCTCCATAGACTGTCAACCCTTAGTCCATCCTTGAAGCACCATATCTGTCTCTTCATGATTCAGAGGATCTCACAGTTTTTACACAGAATAAATCTGGCAACCCATTGAAGGAACCTCATTTCCACTGTCCTTATCTGAGACCATATTCTTTCAGTCACTAACCAGATCTCATGATCATCGCCTGCCAATTTATTTGTGAACACTTATGTGTTCATTTAAGGACTCGTAATCAATCATTTCAACAATATTAGAAATTTTTGACTGTATAGTATAATGTTGGCAGTGAGTAATTATATATATGTAATCTTGATATCCAGGGCCACCAAGAGTAGGATGACTTCTCTATGGACTCTCTTTGGTTCCAAGTTTTTCCTTGCCAATGTTTCCTCTGGCTTGTTCTTGAACTATCATTCTTAGGGTTCCAAAGATGGTTCTTTGGCACTCGTGTGTTATTTACTAACCTTCTGGTCACTCAAACCATTACAAATCTTTCATTTATATAATGATGGATAAAATCTGAAGAAATTAAGGGATCGAGTTGTACCTTAATTAAAACTTAAACTGTGTGGCACTAACACCAACTCTGCAAAGTTGAAAGTTTTTCTAATGATGAAGTATTTTGGATTAAACTAGATTAAACACCCACCCCGTTGCTTGATGTCTTCGGTGCCTTATCAAAACAGGAGCAAAAGTAATGTCATCTATCATCTGGTGATTGACAGCAGTGCTGTGCAAGCCTCCTTTAAAAGGTGAATTACTTTTTTTGGGGCCGATGCTGTCAAGACGAATCCATCAATCCAAATCACATAACTTGTGCTCCACTGTACATGACACTGAATTTGTTGTGCTGCTTCACATCATATTTCTGTAGCTTGACCTGTAATAATCATACAGTGTAAATATGCGGTATAAAGTTGTGACAAATTGTGCATAACAATGTAATTAATGAGTTTACATATACAGTGGTACCCTGCTTATCGACCGGCTCGGACATCGACCTTTTCGCTTAGCGAACAGTTTTTCGACTGCAATTTGTGGCCACCGAACGACCAAATCCCCGCTTATCGACCTCGACCCACGTAGCACGAGGGGAAGGATCTTCCCAGTCTCGCCGCAGCCTTCGTGGAGAGAGCATCTACCGTAAATTAAACTTCGGTTTGTGAACAATATTAGTGTTATTTAGCGGTCAATATAACAATTTAGTGCGTGTATATTGTATATACAATACTTTGTTTAAAGTGTAAAGTCTCCTGGCAGTGAGGGCTCATCCTCCTCCAACTAACACCACCACTCAGCCTCCTCCCGCCCACTCCATCAAGCCATCACTGCGACTTAACGAGTAAGTACAGTACAGTACAATCATTAAAGTTTTTAATTTATAATTTTTTACTGCATTATATACAATATTATTTATATACCTGTATTATTTTATGTATTATTTAGTATTAATACTGCTAAAAACAGGGCAAAAATTGTTAATTATTAGGTATCGGTGGAGGTCGGGAACGGATTAATTGGGTATCTATTATTTCTATTGGGATAATTACATTCGCCCTTCGACCTTTTTGCATTTTGACCAGTTTTAAAGAAAAGATTAAAGTCGATAAGCGGGGTACCAATGATTCCTATATTATGTTTTACATTTTTCTGGCCCTGAAATGAGCCACGCCCATAGCAACAAGATAGCTATGCTTCTTATTCTTAAAGAAAGATAAGCGCATGAAACACATTTTGTTAATGGGAAAGGAAAAGGCTTAGCAGTGACCAAATTAATCACATGTGGCCTCTAAAAATTATGCACTGGTCCTTTAATGCACTGCAATTTAGATAAACGATCTGTTAGTTCTTCTTCGTTTCCATTTCACTGCTTTAACTGGCCTGTGCATTATTAATACGGTAGCACTCTGTTAAATCTTGTAGAAAAGTATCATTCTGATTAATATTCTGTAATATCTGGCTCAGCACATTGCAGGTATCCTCTTTCTCTTTCTCTGTGTTATAGGCCCTTGTGGCTGAACAGATTGTCTCAGTCCTGCACAGGGACAAAGACGTTAATGAGATGAGATCAACTGAGATGGCGGCCAAATTGAGTTACGGCATTTACAACCAGATGTGAGCAGTTGCTCATGCATCTTCACCTGCTTTTCTAACCCCAGCACAGAGAGAAACATTCCCAGTCAGCAAAACTGATCGGCTGACCCAGGATAATTTGGAAAATGGAAACAATTGAAGGGTAGTAATTAGGATATGTAAGTCTTCAAGACTTTATTGAACCAAATGGATTAGCTGAATAGCCTTCATTTTTAAAGTCAGATTGAATGGCACCACTAGTATTGATTATTTTCAGAGATCTTTAAAAACCGGGAGCCAGTAGCTTGGTTTACCATAAATTGGCCACATGTTGTTGGATATTGCATTAGGAAAGCTTCAGAGTAGCCTTAAATTTACTTAACAACAATCCCTTCAGTGCCAATGAATTTTAATTGATGAATAACGAGCTGCACCGATACTCAGTAACAGATACTGTTAGGATGTTACTTTCTCTTGAAATGTAATGAATTCATTATCCTGATGGAGCAAGCAAAGTCTAAGATAGACTTTCCTTCCATTTAGATAACATGTATATTTATAACACCATTTATTATCAACTTACAGTAAATATTTGCATTTACCACTTTATCTACAATATCGTTTTGATGCTCAACAAATGTAAGTAAAACGATTTCATTGCAGGTTCACATACCGAATATACTGAAAATATTTGTAATATCATTAATTCATTTTCTACCGCTTATCCGAACTATTCTCGGGTCACAGGGAGCCTGTGCCTATCTCAAGCGTCATCGGGCATCAAGGCAGAATACACCCTGGACGGAGTGCCAACCCATCACAGGGCACACACACACTCTCATTCACTCACACAATCATACACTACAGACAAAAATCAACCTACCATTCATGTCTTTGGACCGGGGGAGGAAACCGGAGTACCCGGAGGAAATACCCCGAGGCACGGGGAGAACATGCAAACTCCACACACACACACACAATGTATAGGCGGGAATCGAACCCCGACCCTGAAGGTGTGAGGCCAACATGCTAACCACTAAGCCACCATGCCCAGTGAATAAAACAGTGACTTTTTTAAACATTTATCCGCTTACCTTTTCTTTATAGAGTCTAACTTTAAAACAAACAACAACAACAAAAAAAAAAGTTTTAGCAATCAGGAAGTTTGGCATGAAGACAAGCATTCAGAGACTGCAGTAAATCACACCCGCATGAGGGAGTGAGAGCAGCCAACCCCCCTCCAGCACTGGTGTATCAGCTCATGAATCAAACACCTCTATGAGACAATGAGCCTTGACTTCAAGATGAAGCACAGGAGATTTATGCAGCATCCTGCTCACTCAGCCCATGCCATCAACTTAACGCCTCTAATTCAACAGTTACATATGGTCAAATCCGATACACAAATTTCTTCGCTTTCCATGCTGTATGTCAAATTCATTTTTGTCGTGTATGCATCCAACTGCGTACCATGTTAGTGTCAAAACCCGTAGTGCTTCCCATAATGTCATATGCTTTGTGAACCTCATATCTGAACTTTATGTGTCGTCTCCTTTATATTCAGCTACAGTAAATGCCACATGGGTTCAGGTACGGTAATGGAGACATTATTCTCAACAATCTGCAACTGCCGTTGCACCCAATACACATGCCCTTTTCTCAAGTGGCAGGTTCTGTCTGCATTTTTAATGCTTTTTTGTAATACATTGTGGCATTAGTTAGATTGTCACCCACTTGGGGAACTATACTATGAGACAGAGTTGGTTACCTATGTAAGGAGAAAGCTAGCTCTAGTTAAACTTAATATTTATGTGCATATGTACTGTAACTGCTGCTGAGCTGAACTAAAAAAAATGCTTAGAAAATCTAATCCAGCCCCAGAATATTGGGAATTGTTCTTGTATGCAGGGTAACTGGAGGTGGACACTGTATCTGGCTCCATGACTCAGTTCCATGGGAATAATTAGCCCAGTCATCTTTTCATTTCTGTTCCTGTTTCTGCAAGGAAAAAAAACAGGACAATTTTGACTTATTAACATAGCTAGTTGGTTGTTAAGCTAGTAATTTACTTTTAGACAATAGCTGGTATAAACTGTTTAAGCTCTGGCCAACCCTAGTATGAATTTGTATTTGAATGCATAATGAAAATTCACAATAGTTCATGAAGTGAAAAACAAACAAACAAACAAATAGATAGATAGATAGATAGATAGATAGATAGATAGATAGATAGATAGATAGATAGATAGATAGATAGATAGATAGATAGATAGATAGATAGATAAAATGAAGCACACGCTGCAGCCACCAAAAAAGATTGGTGCCACCAGAGTAGCTGTTTCACTGCCCCTCCCCCTCCCCATCTCGTCGTTACTACACTTTTTTTTAAACTTTTTTTTTTGGTGCCACCCCAAGATTTGCTGTGGCCTCCTCTGGCCACCCCTATTAAAAGTCTTTGGGGGCAAAACTTGTTTGGAGGGTGATATGATTACATACAAAATGTTTTTTTTTTTAATCTGTAACCCTAAAGTGTTCCTTGGTTGGTCCTTCTGGTGGAAACCATCAAAATCATATGTGTAAAGGGTTTCCCTATTAGACAAGCTCCAAGCAGGATCCATTTAGTAAGTGAAGAGCACAACAATCCAAATAAGCTTCGACAAGTCCTTTTTTCTGTGCCGGTAATACAGTACATTTTACCCATGTAATTTCTCTTGGTATTCTATGAACACTGTTATGATTATTAGCTAGCTACAAAACAAACTGTTTGTTTACATAGGTACATATTATGCTTGTACTACGGTGCTAACTAATTACAGAACGGAATGAATTGGTTTTAACCTAATTTGAGAAGGATTTCTGTGATGCCACTAACATTTACCCAAAATAAAATAGATTAGGTGGCATGGTGGTGCAGCTGGTAGAGTCAGGTAACAGCCCCAGGGTCTCCAGAATGATCCCCATCTTGAGAGGCTGTCTGAGCAGCAGTGAGTTTTACATATTCTCTGGCTTTATTTCACCCCCCAAAAACATGGAATCCACCTGCCAAAAACTGACGCCATGGTAGCTTAGTGGTGAAGACATTAGGCTGCTGATCAGAAGGTCAAATTTTTAAATCCCAGCATCACTGAGCTGCCACAGCTGGGGCATAAGCAAGCATTATGCTTTTAAAGCTGCTATGTTTGAATATGTGTGTGGTATATGGTACTCTTTGATTGTCTGGTACCAGTCAGGGCGTCCTTTCACCTTGTTTTCAGGGGTCAAAGGTCCTGAATGTCATATTGTCGTTAAATGAATTTGTTCGTTTGTTTTTGAAATTAATGAATAAATAAGGTACCTCAAAGGGTAAAAATGCTGCCCTACCTAAATTGCTGGAAAAGTGATGAAATTCAAATTGTTGGATAAGTGAAATATTACCCCAAATGCCCTCTGCAACACTGCTGAAGTAAGAGGTATTATGGCTCTTTGGGCAGGTCCTGGAGGACATTAATTCTTTTACTTTTTAAGAAAATGAGTGTTGAGAACGAAGGTGGTCTCTCCGCTGGAACTCCAGTCTTGAGTCCTTGGGAGTTGGCCATCAAAAAACCTCTCCTAATTTCCTAACCTACTGTGCGCTTCATAACTACCTGAAAGCTTGAGGTCAGAGAGCAGACGGCATCCTCTTGTGTATCAGTGCAGCAAGCTGTGAGAAGGCACAAAGGGCCTGCTTTCAATTTAGTGTGCTGGAGGAAAATGATGAGCCTCATATCTCAGTTTCTATAACCTTATTTAACAGGAAGGAAAGACTGAATTTGGGGAGATAACCATGGGATTCATCTTGGCGTCTTTTGAATTGCAGTGGTGGGAATTATTCAGTGATTCTTTTGCGTTTTTGTGCCGTCCTTCTGAAGGTTATGGGTTTATACTGTAACTGAATGGATTTTAGCTAACTACGGTTATGTTGTAAAATGCTGGAAGGTGAACAATTCTGACAGCACAATAAACTCTGTCCGCCTTTTGTCCTCTTGCCGTGATGAAAATCTTATGGAAGACTTGATAAATCGATTCATGGCGGTTTATTTAGGGCAGAATAAAGTTAACGAACAACAGATCTACGCAGAGATCAGTCTTCTCCTTTTTTTTTTTTTTTTTGCTTAAGGAAACAGGAAAACAAGTTGGCAGACGGATATGCCATCTTCTCCGAAAGCCTTGGCGATTTTTTCCACAAAGCCCGCAGTCTCAAGAGGGAGTTGAACAAAGCGCAACCAAGCAAGATCATCTCTCTGACAAGCCCCGGAGTGGCAGAAGGACAGCACATGAAAAATTTAAACATAATCGAGATATATACCATGCCCTTTTGTCAGTCTACCCAAACAAACCTCTCCTCCACCACCACCACCTCAGGGATCTATTAAAAAGAGCCTCAGTGTGTTTGATATGAAATTTTATATGACTTACATTCACTGGTAATGAGCATGTGGGTGAAAGAACAACAGTCCCACAATGATACTTCAGTAAACTCTGCTTAGGCTTGTGAAATATCAGACACTGACCATGCCAAATATAGCTCTCCATGCAGTCAGTGGGTTCAGACAGCCTCTTGAGGTAGATAGTGAACAATTAAGAAGCAAAGATTGACTTGTTTTTTTTTTTTTTTGTAAAAATATCAAAGGTTGTTGGGTTTATTCATGCTGGTTTTGGTGGAACTCTGAGATTTATGGCTTAATGCCCTGAACTGCTCCTGTGGGATCTCAGACATTTTAGAAAATCAATCAGTCCTTTCCAGCATCGATTATACAAACTCCCTGTTGCACCTACAGGAAGCTCCACATCTACAGAACGGTCAATATAGTTACAAATCACTGATAACATTTAACATTTAACAAGCTAACATTTGGATTATCGATCAAATGAGAGTGATTTGTAGTATGACTATTATTAGAAACAGTTCATTTTACACTACTGAGGTTAATTAATTTGTCTAATAAAACTCACATTCAATTTCTACCTAAAGTAATTTAATATCTGATTTGTGAAAAGAAATAATTGTATTAATTATTCTTACATATATTATTACCATCATAAAAACCTTGTTACCAAACTTCCAGGACTCATCAGTTGACTAAAGTTTAAGAGCCGATTAAAGCTGAACGATCACTAAAGTAAATTTTCTATTTATTCAGTAAGTAGAGAATAAAAAGTGCTATGGAATTAACAGGTCAATATGTATCAATAAATGTTAAGGAATAATGCCATTGTTACAATGTATTCTTTATTATTATTATTATTATTATTATTATTATATTATTGGGGCATGGTGACTTAGTGGTTATCACGTTCGCCTCACACCTCACACGGGGTTCGATTCCCGCCTCCGCCTTGTGTGTGTGTGGAGTTTGCATGTTCTCCCTGTGCCTCGGGGGTTTCCTTCGGGTACTCCGGTTTCCTCCCCCGGTTTAAAGACATGCATGGTAGGTTGATTGGCATCTCTGGAAAATTGTCCGTAGTGTGTGAGTGTGTGAGTGAATGAGAGTGTGTGCGTGTACTGCGATGGGTTGGCATTCCGTCCAGGGTGTATCCTGCCTCCATGCCCGTAGTACAGATAAGCGGTAGAAAATGAATGAATGAATGAATGAATGAATGAATTATTATTATTATTATTATTATTATTATTATTAGTAGTAGTAGTAGTAGTAGTAGTAGTAGTAGTAGTAGTAGTAGTAGTAGCAACACAGGTCTTGAATAAAGACTAATACCTAGTGAATAATCATTTTCAAATATCTTATTTGAGCATTATTAAACATCTTAGCATAATTAACAAGACCTTAAAACCCCTTATAGATTCTCCTTAAAATAAAGTGTTACCAATTTTTTTTTTTTTCAGCTAAAAAGTTCAGAGTAGTTTAGGGCAATGCCCTTGATCTGAGCTTGTGTTAACACGGTGAAAAAGCCCGTGTAATCATTTCTTTCAAATCCATTATGTTGCTAAATAGCATGGACAAGCTGTGAAAGACAAATAATGAATATCATTTATCTTTGGTCACGATCAACAAATGTCACCTTGGACACGTCAGGGTCCATATTACAGTTAAACGGCTGCACTATCAATGAACAAATGCTTCAGTCTCAGTTGAAGGAATGTGAAAGAGTCAGTGATTAACCTGGGTTCAGATTATAGCTGCTTTGATTTAAAGTGTCAAGTCGTGGACACAAATCTGCCCTACCAGCTTCTGACCTTTTGGATTGAGCACAGGTTTCATTCATCAGCGCAGTAAAAATAGAAATCTCGATAGATTTTCTCCTTGGATGAGGAAATCAGGACATTTCGTGGCATTGCCTGTGATGGGATGGTGGAACGGAGAGCTAAATCAAATCTCCTCGGCCCAAGGCCTCAAAGACTCGAGTGCAGACACTCTGTCTTATATTTTTCCTTTCTCTTAGTTTTCTACCTCAGTTTATTCTTCGTTCTCACTTTCTGTCTGTTTCACAAACATACTCTGTTCATTTATTTTTCCCATCATGCTCTCTGTAGATGGAAACCACTATTCTTATTTCTTGAGTCCCTCAGAAAAAATTTCAGTGTTCTTTGAAGCGGCGATGAATGCAAACGTCACACCGGGATACTAGCTAGGAGGTGCATTCGACACGTCCGCATGCATGTCTTCTAATCAGACAGGTAATGAACATGATAATAGTGGACAGAAGGATTGAGAGAGGGAACGAGTGAGAGAAGAAAAGGAGTGTGGGACAGAAGGGAAGAAGAAGGATTTAGGGAAAGCTGCAGAAATCGAAGCAGAAAAGGGAAATGGGGCTCTTGGGATATCAGTAGGAGAGGGGGGGGGGCTCTGGGATTGATCTACAGTGCTTGTTTAAATGAACGCCTCCTGCTGAGATCTGAAAGGACTCTTAAGAAACTGCTGCATGGTGTGTTTGTGTTTGTGTGTGTGTGTGTGTGTGTGTGTGTGTGTGTGTGTGTGTGTGTGTGTGTGTGTGTGTGTGTGTGTGTATTACAACAAAAATAATGTGTTTCTAAAAGACATAATAAAAGCTATAATTGTTCAGACTGGTGGTTGCTATGTTACAAAGTTACAAAAATTATTTGTGTTCCCCCCACACACACATTTGTTGTTAACAATGTTTTATGTATCTCACTTAAAAAGCTTTAAATGTCATAATTAATGCAGCTAGTACCTGGGTACAAAGCAGGGGACATCACACAAATAAAGTGTTTTTCAGGAAGTGTGTGTGTGTGTGTGTGTGTGTGTGTGTGTGTGTGGGTTATGTTACAATTATTATTATTATTATTAATATTATTATAAATATCACTTATAGTAGGGGGGCACGGTGGCTTAGTGGTTAGCACGTTTGCCTCACACCTCCAGGGTTGGGGGTTCGATTCCCGCCTCCACCTTGTCCGCCGTGCCTCAGGGGTTTCCTCCGGGTACTCCGGTTTCCTCCCCCGTTAAATATATACACATAGATAAAAGATACATTCAGTCATTCATTAATAAATAATAAATTGTTTTCTAATTAAAAATATTTATCTATTTCTGTCTCTAAATGTAATAAAACATATTGAATGTGCAAAAAAAACAAACTCCAGAGTGGTCACAAAGACTAAGTCCTTTAATATTATACCTAGGAAAGAAAATCCAATGATGTTAACAGGTAGCCGTTGCTACTCAGTCCCGCAGGTCCAAGTGCAGTGATAAAAATATTTTAACCATTTCCAAGTTTCATAAAATATAAAGTACACCTTAGGCTCCAAACAGGCAGACAGCTTGAGGTGAACGGGACATTCTTACTCATCAGCTCACACCATGTAATCGCTCCAGGCTGCTTTGTCACTTAGAAAACTTAGAAAAACTCTGTACATGACATAATAGGACAGAGAAAGCCTTCGCGTATGTGAAAATATAAGAACAGACTGAGTGTAATTGGGTCTGCAGGGATTTGGTTATAACAGCAGGCACGAGTGAGCTCTGTGGAGAATAAGCACATATGCTGAGCTGTTTGAGACTGAATTTTCCACATTTTGACATGTTTGACATTCTCTGTAAACAGGCTGCAGATCCATGGCTCTTTAGATTCTTAACTCTGATTTTTAAAGTTGCAGAGGTGAAAAATCACAAGTAGCATTAAAGTCAATACTCGAGGAACTGTGAATCAAAGCGTAGCTCCGTACTGGAAAAAATAAATCCAACAGGGATTTTCTTTAAGAGACAAAAAGTCAGAGAGTCAAAAGGCAAAGGTAAAGCTTACATGAAAATCTCTTGGGTTTTCTCAGAGGTTCGTCTCTGCTCGTCTCCTTGTTTTTACCTATTAACACAGGTTAGACCACAATGCTGTTCTCTATTAAATGTTGAATACGTTTCTACAACAGCGAGTTTGACAGAAGTTCCAGCTGCTACTGAAATCTCCAGTTTTTGAGGTGAACCTATAATATCAAGCTGATGGAGAACTAGTTTCTCAATAACATGGCAAGCTGTTTCACTTTTTGCCATATTAATGAATAGTTTGTGTGAACACGAGTGAAAACAAAAAGTAAGTTGTTTTACAGATATTCCACCTCAACACATCAGAATCAGGATTATGGGCCAAGTATATTGACACACACAAGGAATTTGGTTCCAGCTGTTTGTGACTCTCAAAAGTACAGACACAAATCACACTATACTATACTATACTATACAAGACAATACAGACTATACAAGACAATGCAATAGACAGTATGAGTATTAAATATGAATAGAGAATATATGACTGATCAGTTATGTACATAAAGTGTGAGAAGTGCACGGTAGTGCAAATAACAATATTGTGCAATATTATGTTTTTTGTACAATATACAGCAGCAGTAGTGTGTGTGACATATACAGATAATATATATCTATATAGCCATCTGCATGTTATATTCATAATACATATATATTCATCTGTATATTATGTTCATAGTACATACACATCTGTACATTACTGTTTATAATAATAGCCATCTGTATATTATGTTCATAGTACACACACATCTGTAAATTACTTCTATATCACCACTTTATTTAACTTATTTAAATATTGTAAACACTGTATATCCTGCACTTGCTGCTATTGCACTCTGGTTAGACCTAAACTGCATTTTGTTGTCTTGTACTTGTACATGTGTAATAATAAAGTTGAATCTAATCTAATCTAAAGATGTTGTGATTGACAGATTGACAGACTGACAGTTCTGATAATGCAGTACTTATAGATATGAAGCAGGAAATATAATTATTGTGAGTTGATAATCAGGGTGATAAGGGGTCTGGGGAAAGAACCTGTTCCTGTGTCTGGCAGTTTTGGTAAACAAAGCTCTGTAGCACCTGCCAGAAGGGAGGAGCTGAAAGAGGTTGTGTCCAGGGTGTGAAGGGTCAGCAGTGATTTTTCCTGTCCGGTTTCTGGTTCCTGTATGGTACAAGTACTGGAGAGTGGGCAGGGGGGCACCATTGTAACTATAAATAAATAATAACAATAAAAACCTGCCACTGCTGGCCCCGTGAGCAAGGTCCTTAACCCTCAGTTGCTCAGTTGTAAGTCACTCTGGATAAGGGTGTCTGCTAAATGCCATAAATGTAATGTAAAATGTAATAAATGTTATATGTAACATTAAATGAGAAAATCTATGACTGATAATCGTTAATAAATATAAAATGTAATCTGTGGCATATTACTGAACAAAATGCCTGAGGACATGATATTGTAGGGAAATATACAACATACAGTAGTGGTGGTAAAGCTAATGCCCCTTTATCACAACACCCTATTTTTTTAGTATTGGCTAGTTCAGTATTGAATTGAATATATGTGTTATATTAAATACATCAACGAACTCTACTGTGTATTATGCATTATTACATTGTTCGAAATAACTATAAATGGTAAAACATTTAAAACATTTAAAAATAATCTTTAATAAATGATCATAGAACCAAATCCTGTGATGTAAGGAGAATAAAATATT